>NW_026684047.1:0-148000 GCF_030247195.1 Topomyia yanbarensis | reverse complement strand
TACTCAGGAAATCAAAACCTGTGAGGTGGTATACCGAATATTTCAGAATAGTGTCCGTTGTGCGGCGTTAGTGAGCATGTCAGTTTTTTACCTAATGAATTTCAATTTTCTGATTTTTAACAGGTTAGTCTTTTCGATAAAGTTCGCTCACGGGATAAAAACCTGCGAGGTGATATATCGAATAGTTTGGAATTCTTTCACTAGGAGGTTGCTGAACTTTAGAAAATCGTTCTCTTTTTTATTCGAACTAAACTCGAAAATAGTGAATGTGACTAAGGGAGAAAATAAATCGGTGATATTTTGAAAATCAGCTCACTAAATTGTCACCTTTTATCTTATTCAACTAAATTCAAATTAACGGATTATGTTAAGGGGTTATATACAAAGTTGGAACTCAAAAAAAAAAAAATTATTGAATATTCGGAAAGTACAAACTTTTGAAAATAATTGTGCCAAATTTCATCCAGATCGGAGCACTAGATTTCAAACTACAGCCGTTCACAGCGCGCTGGTTCTTTCGCGTATGAAGTTAACACAAAACTTTAAACGCAATTATCTCGGAACTAAGTTGTTTGAAAAGTATCGTTGAGGTGAACGTGATATCGCAAAAACTATTCATACGATTTTCTTTTTTTTGAATTGTTTGCATTTACATTCTCGTGTACTTGAACGATTTTTTTCATCCAAAAATTGTTGATACTTTGCCATGAATTTTTGTTTAAAATTTCGAACACCACAAAACTTAAATTTTTGGTTAACACGTTTTTTTGCAGGAAATTTTTTTTATTGGGAAACCGATCCGTTCAAGTACATCACAGTACATTTTTCTTCAATAATCTTTTTACTTTTTTTTATTTCAGTTGAGCGGTTCGGCTTGAAGAGCGTTCACCGAAAACTTCTGTCAACAAAACTCGCTACTGGGGATAGGCCATAACTCCGCCTACCTTCTTCGATATTTTTTTAATTTACTTGTTTTTTCGAACTTCGATAGCACGAGCAACGAGCTGTCTTTTGTTTAAAAAAAATACAAAAAGCGCTTTAAAAAAATCACGAACTTAGCTCACTTTTTCGCCACAACTTTGTATATAACCCCTTAACACTGATACATGAAATTAAATTTATTCATGGTTTTGGAACTTGCCTACAGAGAAATTTAGATTTGGAAGTTGTAAAAACAATGTAAACCAATTGAGCAACACCACTCACTACTTTCAACAAGCATAGAAACAACCTTTCTAAACACAGAATCAAACTAAGCAAATACAATAGCTCTTCAATTTATTGCACGTGAAACAAAATTATAATACTTATCGATAGAATAACATTTTTTTTGACAATGTGTTCTATTCTATTCTATGTTGACCCTTACACAGCCAGTATTGAAAAGCATCCTGGAAAACACTGCAGTTATTCTGTAGTGTTTCTCTTGTCAATAATAATATTTGAAGCATATTTTCATATACCGCAAATATTAAAGCGGCCAGACCTACTGTGCAGAGTTTTGTTTGAAGATGTTTCGAAATTAGACGGCAATTAAACTGTTCATTTAATGAATAATCAAATTAACGATTTGTTTTGAATCTTAAAGGAGGAAGAAACAAGGACAACCGTACCGACCGTTTCAGTTTAAAGGGGATATAATAAATCGTTGGGAGTGACTTGGCTAAGAATGTTAATGTCACTCCATTGGTCCTTTGGGATGGGACAGAGGTATTTACACCTTGCCCTGGATATAAGCCTAGTTTAAAACGCCTTTACTCTGTCTCATTGTTTTGAATGAACAAATAACTACTGTGCAGAGTAGTTATTTGTTCGGTAAGTATAACGTTGCTTTCAAGTACTGGTAGAAAATTCACGATCGTTCAATATGGAAAATTAAATTAAACCGTCCAAAGTTGCCAATGTGACCAGGACCACATATTGCAGTCTTTATCGCAGGTTGATTCGTCAAACAATTTTTTATGCATATCAACTACCAATATTTCTTTTCCTTTGTTCCGATGGATGTGGCGGAGCACACCGGATACAGGTAGTTACATTGTAAAATTAGGGTAACAATACTTATCTTTGGTCCTCCATTGCTAACCAACCTCTAGACACCGAAATCCAATACGAACCACACTTCTATGCTATCCCACTAGATCCTGTAGGAAAACTGTTAATCTTGATCCTGGTATCGGGATATCCAAATCTTTTATATCGTTGCTCCCATGATCCAATCCAAACGGCCATCCTGCCTCACAGAAGGACCGCGACACACCGGTCCTGGGAATCGTTTTAAAATTTCAACCTTCCTATAGACTTAGTAGCGGGTATCGATATAAGCATCCATTTTTCAACGGAACCATGTGACTAGCTAGGCGTTGACAGGAATATCACCTCTGTATCACTTTGCCTCATAATACTTCACTCCAAGCGCCTTTAATATGCACACACAAAAAATTGCGGAAACTAATAGCGACGGAACAATTTGCCACTATCCGGATTCTAATGCCGTCCGCCGTTCACGGTACAATCAAAAGTTTACAGATACTAATAATCCGAAGGAAAATTTTACCAATATTTTGCACCACAAGAATTTTTTACGTCAGATTCAGGCAAGGTCTACTATCCAATCTCACTTTTTTTTTGATAATGTGTATTTCAATACTCTTTTCGCTAGTTGCTACGAAATGGGCAATCTGACTGGCTCCACCCTTGGATGAGACATGCGAGGAAGATATTTCTCTTTAATTTCAGATAAATGTCTTTGCCGATAAGGTATAGATTTTTACCGATAAGGTACTGATTTGTGTCGAAAATCGTATTGCTCACCAATGACATGAATTATACAGTGAAGACCCGTTTTGATGGGCCCCTTCGTGAATTTTAGGCTGACAAAACGAGGACATTGACAAAACCGGGACATATGTTCTTATTTCTTTTCAATAAACGGAAGTTGTTAAAACATTCTTCTTTAGTCCCCAAACATAGTTTCATAACCATTTCTGAAATATATAGAACAGATTTCCTTTTAGGAAGTCTTACAGTGCAAATTTAATCCCCAAAAAGGCAAGCTAAAATTGTGACTTCAAGAAGCATCGCTGCTAAGGCCCAATGAAATCAAAAGCTTTTACCAGTGAGAGAATCGAAAGTCCGAAAACGCTCGTTGAAACTGGATAACTGTAACTAACCGGGCCTGTGAGACCCCTTGCCTTTTCAAGGATTAAAAAAATGTTTATTTTTGCATATTTTGCATCTCTAAGATAAGAAAAAATATGCTCAAGAAAGGATTAACTCGAATTAGACGTGGTTCGTCTGCTAGAGCCCATTAAAAGGGTTTTTATATGAATCTGAGAAAATCGGGTAAAAAGCTAACAAAATCGAGGGTACACAAAATCGAGGGCAAACAAAATCGGGGGCTGATAAAATAAGGGTTTCACTGTATTTTTACTGTGTAGAACAATATTAACCATAACTGTTCAACAGAATTAATCAATTTTACGTGTTATCCGTGTCTAAAATGTACAAAATAATTTCTAAAAACGCTTTGCATGTAGTCAGCATACTAGGAGACTACGTAGGTATTTAAAATCGTAAAGTAAGGTCCGGTATGTAGTGGAGTTTGACACCGGAAACGATAAGTATATTTTCAAAAGAATAATATTTCGAAATTTTACTTTTAACTTACTTTATTTAGCAGACAATCTGCATTTGTGGAAAGCAAAATCAAACTTTTATCACAAAAGGCACCAACAACGGTGAAAAATGAAATGATGTAAAAATGTGTACACAAAATCCAACGGACACACAAAAATATTCTGCATATATTTTCTAAGTATATAGAAGATATCTGGTTCAATCCGGAAAACGCATCGAGCTGAGCGAAATAAACCGAACTAAATAAAAATTAATTTAGATGTTGTGTGTACTATTGCATAGACAAATGTGTGCAGACTGCCAACTGATCCACAAAAGAAAAACGCGGCCAATCAATAAAAATGCTCCTGTTTTACAGCTGGCCACGCAAGAATAAACCAAATTTTCAACATAAGTCAGCAGACTACTATCATATACCATAGCTTCCCATAATTGCAACGCGTTGACAACAAACTGTGTAACTATCTTCCGCTTCGTGTCATCTAATACAAGTACATACAAGAAAACCGGTAGTCGCTTGCTTTCTGCCAGTTTAAATTATGGGAAAAGTTGTAAAGTTAGTGCAGCAGTGATTTTTGTTTTTATGTGTTTGCTCCAATAAAACTGCAAACTGCTTCTCATTCCAGCTAGTTCTGCTGCGGGAACAACTTGTTGTCGATAAGATCACTAGGAAAACCGCTGAGCTTGATGCTTACATCATGCAGGGGGACAAAGGGAAAAATGCCGTATGGGGTAAATTGTAAATATACCTTTGCTAGAAAAGAGTTATCGCGAGTATACGCGAGAGACAAGCATTAAATCTTCAATACACCGCAGTGCCTAAAGTCGTACTTAATTAGCTACCCTGAGTACCTAATGACTGTACATTAGACTGCCCAGAAAAATAATGAATTTTTGAAAACTCAATCGGCCCACCCCTGAGTCGATTCCTAGTCCCACCAGGAGTACTTGCTCCAAATTTGAAGCAAATCGGACAAGTCTAGCTACCGGACCAACGTGCTTGAAGTTTGTATGGGATTTTTCAACAATTTACATGGAGAAACCCCTCTTGCTCACATTTTCGCCGCTAGGTGGCACTGTATACATCAGATTATCACCAAAAGTGAAACTTAAGAAGATAATTTTATTATCTACAACTTTGTTGAAGACTGCAAAGCGATCCGACTCCAATAGGAAAAGATATTAAACTTTTAACGAAGTGATGTCTGAGTCAGTTTTGCATGGGGCCTAGCAGTGCATGATAGTGTATCAGTACTAGGTTCTAACAAACAAAACATTTTTGTGGATTAATGGTTAGATTTAGCTGAATAGTATGTTCGGAAGAATTGCAGTACATAATACGAGTTATGTTTTGGTTAGAAAATTTTAGTTCAATCTGTGACCGCATAGATGGCGCCAACACTAACTTTTCAACGGAGAGAGATAGAATATCGAGATGTTTGGAAGAATTACTGCAATATTCTTGTTCTATAACTTTGTAGAAGACACCTAATTTCTATCTCTCTTCGTTGAAAAGTTAGTGTTGGCGCCATCTATGCGGTCAGATGTGGAACTACAATTTTCTAACCAAAACATAACTCGTATTATGTACTACAATTCTTCCGAACATACTATTCAGCTAAATCTAACCATTATTCCATAAAAATGTTTTGTTTGTTAGAACCTAGTACTGATACACTACAATGCACTGCTAGGCCCCATGCAAAACTGACTCAGACATCACTTCGTTAAAAGTTTAATAACTTTTCCTATTGGAGTCGGATCACTTTGCAGTCTTCAACAAAGTTGTAGATAATAAAATTGTCTTCTTAAGTTTCACTTTTGGTGATAATCTGATGTATACAGTGCCACTTAGCGGCGAAAATGTGAGCAAGTGGGTTTTCTCCATGTAAATTGTCGAAAAATCCCATACAAACTTTAAGCACGTTGGTCCGGTAGCTAGACTTGTTCGATTTGGCTCAAATTTGGAGCAGACACTCCTGGTGGGACTAGGAATCGACTCAGGGGTGGGCCGATGGGGGTCATCTTTTTTCTGTCACTCTACTGTACATTAGGTACAGTCATTAAGCGGTGGTCAGCTGGCTTCGTCCGTTTCCCTTATCAACTATTTTTATGTAGTGAATTCTATATCCACTTTTGAATAGGGCTAACAAGCTTTGTAAACAAACTGATTTCTCTTAATTTGTTATAATTTCAACACAGAAAACAATTGAAACTGATTCTACCGAGGGTAAAGATGTTGATTCATGCGTATTTTTCAGAAATTCAGCTAGGCAGTGGAAGTGAGCGAAATAAGTTTGTTTACAAAAATCTCATTAGCCCTTCTGAAGAATTAATATTGAATTGTCAACAGTTCTATCTCCGACAATTTTTATACCATCTGATATCCCGCATTTCAAATTATAAGTAGAATTTATTATTGCACATTTTTGTCATATGTAATTTAAAATGTTCGATGATTTGATGGCTTTGTAAAGGAACACGTATCCTCCAATCGAACTGACATTTCTTTGAACTGAGCAAACTAATATCGTTGTTGTTTCCTGTTAATTTGGCTAACTAGGGAACTAACCCATAGGGCATTGAATGTGCATAATATAATTTTTTCGGGGAATGGGCGGTCTAGGGTTACTCTCAAAGTTTGGCCTACTAAAAGAAAAGCTAATATATGGCTCATTCCGCGTAAAGTGATCATTAAAATTAAATCTTGAAATCGACCTTTAACCTTCCGGAAGTCGCGCTAGTGCACTGAGTGCACACTGCTCTGAAAATATAGCGAAATCGTTTTAGCGCACCAGCGGCTGCTCGTTCAGTGGGCCATTTGCACGACTTCCGGAGGGTTAACGAATTGGATCCAATTTTGAAGAAATCTTTCATATAGAGCCAAAATTTAATAACCAAAATTTTTGGGTCGATTGAACCACTTCTTGGTTCATGGGAACACTCCTGACTTTAACAAATTGTTAAAAAAATTGCTGGTATTGTATACACGAGATTCAATTATCGAGATTAAAGGAAATTATCAAAGAATCTAGAAAAAAAATCTGGTTTTGGCAACAATGTTGCCAAATATGCATCATAAAATGTCATTACACCGACATCACTCAGTCGGTTTCTGGCATTAGCTTGGGCATTAATTTACAAAAGTTGATCAATTCGCTTCGAGCAAAGTTCTAAAAAAAATCACAAGAAAAGTTTTTTTAACGCTGGAAACCTTACCCCCCTTAATGGAATCTATCTCAAAATTTCGATTGAGTCCGATGGCGCCGATGGTTGAGTGGTAAGCGTGACCGCCACTCATTCCAGTTCGCCTGGGTTCAATCCCAACCGAGGTCGTTGAGATTTTTCTGAGGTGAAAAAATCTGTAGTCACGCCTTCCTTTGGAAGGCCATTGTTCCCCGGTCCATGAGTTGATGGATCGATATCTAGTCCAGATAATGGAGTCACCTCTCTGGCATCGATCATGAAGAAGTAGAATGCAACTTCTAACATTCCTTCCCTTTTCTTCCGCGATCTACGTTCGGGCCTGGCCTGCGCCGGTATTGATCAATAAACACTTTAGGATTACCAGGAGTTGTACATTGAAAGATGTTTCGCTAATCCCAAGCATGATTATCTACTGATACTCTGTGAAACTTCAGCTAGTCCAGATCGATAACGGCGTAGCAGCCAGGGGTGGTCTACGTATTGTTGCTCTGAATTTTAATGCAGGATTGTAGAGAAAAGCTTCTAAGAGGTCTGATGGAATCCTTCTCAATATAGGATTCTGCAGAAGATTATGATTTATTCAGGATACTGATAGAATCATGCTCATATTTTCAATGAAATCCTGTGTAAAATTCTGATGAATAACCTGATCAGATTTCCCTCAAAATTTGATCTAATGTTCTTCCCCCATTATCCTTTCCAACATTGTGATGGAAGCCTGATCATAATTTTGACGTTATCTAGCTTATGATTTCAATCGAACCCTGCTCAGAATTATAATGGCATATTTAAACCCGTCATGACAATGTTATTGATAAACAACAACGTTGTTAAGCAACTATAGGCTTAGTACACAACGACAAGTAAGGATTATAACTGGGACTACATATTATCTTTCGATTGAGCACTAACAGTTATAAATATCATCAGTACAACAGAAGTTATTGCAACCAGTCTGATTGGGTTCCGCTGGAGCATTGCTGCCAGAGATAGCCCAAGTAACAATTGAAGTTTTATAGCACGCTACAAGTGCAATTTAAATTTTATGAGCGGCTTTAAAATATTATAAAACCTCAATTATTACTGGGAAGTTTCTGTTAAAGGTGAAAAACGAAATTTTGGAATATCTTCGTAGTCTGACAATATTATTTAAAACTCATAAAACCTTTTATTTTGACTGCCTTCGACAACGTTTTTCATGCGATTGGACTATTGTAAATAAACTAATAATTCAATTTTTGGTCTTTTGACTTGAGTGCCAATACCTTATGTAGGACTGGTGGTATCCAACGGGGAAAAACGATCGGAAATGGTGAGTGAAGCTAAGCAATGTGAAAAAAATTCCCCCCAGAGGCGAGATTCGAACTCGCAACCTTTGAGACTCCGGCCCAATGCACTAACCCTTATGCTATCCCTGCTATGCTTTTTTCACATGATTGCTTAGCTTCACTCACCATTTCCGATCGTTTTTCCCCATTGGATACCACCAGTCCTAAATAAGGTATTGGCAGTTAAGTCAAAAGGCCAAAAATTGAATTATTAGTTTAATTGGAACGGGCGGGTTCGCTCCCGTCATACCTCTGTTCACTGGGCAAAAGACCAGAAATCGACAGTCTTCATTAGCTCTGTCACCCACCGAAGTACGATGGGTAATGAGCTAAAAATTAGACATCAGACGATAATAAAAACTCGGGCCTTGGTATCTAGCGGGGAAATTAAATAGATCAAATGTGTTGGGGTGATCAGCTGCCATTGTGTGTGATTCTCGCTTTGCAGGCAGGGTACGATCACCGTCGCCAGTGGGATAATCATATGTTCTTTCTGGGATGTCACCATACCCAGGGATAGAATAAGGGTTAGTGCATTGGACCGGGGTCTCAAAGATTGCGAGTTCGAATCTCGCCTCTGGGGGGAATTTTTTCACATGATTGCTTAGCTTCACTCACCATTTCCGATCGTTTTTCCCCCGTTGGATACCACCAGTCCTATTGTAAATAATCAAGGAGAATTGGGCATTTATATTGACCATAACAGGCAAATTTACCCTGTCCATTTTATTTCCAATTGCCTCGCAAATTTATTAATTCATAAAATTCGCAAAAAAAAGTTTGACTCGATTAGTAGAGATTTAAAATTGCATACTAATTGACATACAAAACTGTAATTTTATAACAGAATATAATTTTAAGTATCATTTGAAATCAAAAGGCATTTAACAAAAATGTTTCAAAATGCGGTAGTTTGCCAGATATTTGGAATTTTGCTCGAACAAAAACAATTAATTCACGTAATTATGTCCCTTTTAAAAGTTGTTCGCGTTATCCCATCATAAGATGTCAGCAACCTAATGTTTGTCGTTTTAAAGTCATAAAAAAAACTTTTTAGTATATTTGGATCATGGAGAAGCTTTCAATAAAAAAGTTTTCCTAACAACTTTTGAAATATGTTTATAATACATAGTTCCGGAGATATTTTAAATTTTGTTTTAACAACACAATTTTCTTGTTTTATTATGACATTTTTATAAGTTATTCGCGTTTCTCCATTAACAACAACAGGTTTTTCAAAAGGCCCAAAACATTTCCTGTAACTTTCTCTTTGTTATCAAGGCGATATTGTAAACCATTTGAAAGCTATACATAAACAATCAAAATATTATTAAACCGCAGGATCTGATGATTAAACTATACAGGGTATTTCGTTCATGGTTAAGAACCTCTCGAGGGATGATTGACTGTCTTATTTGGAGAAAAAAAAAAATCGTTCTACACATGCCATCAAATCTAAGTTATTGAACTTTTTGAGTTAAAAACTTAGTTGTCTTAAAATAGCTCTAACTCAAAAAGTATACTTTGTATTTCAAATCTTTTAGATCCATTGAATAGGTGAAAAAAATTCCCATTGAATGATGTTCCAACATGTTTCAGCTAATGAGGTTAAGTAACCTTCTCACAGTAATTTACATAAAATTTAACAATTTCGATTGATTTTTCGTTCATTTCGCGAAAATCTTAATAGTTAACATCACCATGTTAGTAATAGAGATTGTTTGTCTTGAAGAGCTGCATAATTTGTTCTTTGACATGATACACTTATCTTTTCTTGTTTTCATGTGTTTGAGTTATTGAACTTTGATATATTTATCTCATTTTCAATACCAGCTCTTTTTGAAAAAGTATGGCACTTATTGTACCTTTTCTTATTTTTATTCGAAAGCTAGACAGATTTTGCAGAGAAAAAAGTATTAATACCTTTCAGTTAAGTGTATTTAGTATTCTTTTTGAAGTAAATTACTTTAAAGTTAATGTTATTTTTAACATTTTCGTTAATTTACTTAAAAAAATAAATAATAAACATCACCATTATTATCATCGAAATAATGCATCTCAGCAAGTTCTACAATTCATTCTTTGACTCCATACAATTATCTCTTTTAGTTTCGAAGCAAAATAATTTTTATCACCCCGCTTCATATGCAAATTTCGAACCCACTACAATTGTGGTGAAGTCATGCTGTGTTAACTATAAAATGGCACCGAAATAAAAAGCGATGGGGATAAAGTGTCAAACAACAAGTTATAGAGAATGTTAAGGGACACCAAATGAAAAATAGTAAGGATAAATTTAGTTGAATAATAATTAGGATTATTACAAAACTCTCCAAAAAACGCCAATTTTGAGTTATTTTACTAGTAAAAAGCCATTCAGTACACTTAACTAAAGGATATTTGTACATACATCGAAAGAAAATTTTCTCAGCTTTCCAATGAAAACTTGGAAATAACGATATAAAGCATATTTTTTAGATTAGAGTCTTTTAAACACTTGCAAGTCGATTACAGGAAAAGTTTTGTAATGAAATTACAAAGAAACGAGAAGAGATAGGAACATGATGTTGAAGAACAAATTATGAATCATCTTATTGCTATAATCATAGTTCATTATTTTGAGAAAATTAACAAAAACCTCATCAAAAGCGCCATCTTTTAACCACTTTACAACTTAAAGGTAATTAAAACTGGTTAACTGAAAGATATGAGAAAACCATTCAATAGAAAATCTTCTCACAATTCCAATGAAACTAAAAGATTCAAAATACGAAGTATACTTTTCGAGTTAGAGGTATTTTAAGATAAATAAGTTTTTTACACAAAAAGTTCAATAACTCTGTAACGGTTGAGATTTGATGGTAAGTATAGAACGATTTTTTCTTCAAATATGACAATCAATCATCCCTCGAGAGGTTCTTAATCTTGAACCAAACACCCTGTATAGTTGAATAAAAAAAAGATAGGTGGGTAATGTCGGAGACATAACCGGAATGAAGTAGAATACACTTTAGACCGGTAAATTCTGCTCTGGAATAAGCAATTTCTATGCGATTTTGTCGACTTTAGCACATTCATAGTTTATTTGGAGTATTTTTGGAATAATCAAGTCGACAATTTGCAACATTCTTTGAAAATATTGTTGAACTTTTATGAATGAATGCACAAAAACGAGCGTTTGACCGTCGTCCTACTACCAGCATCAGAGAAGTAGCAGATCAGCATTTTTCGCTACATGGCCTGTACCAAACAAACCGCTCGTAAGTCCACCGGAGATAAGGCCCCCGCAAGCAGTTGGCAACAGCCCCCTGGCAACCCTATACCATCATATGGAGTTTGACAGCGACCTACATATATGGGGCGTTATAGCTATAAAGCCCCAAACAAAGAATTATGTTCGGCACTATGCTCGATATTCAAGCATTCCACACGACGTTTTGCATCTTGTGGGATGATTTAATATCATATGATTCAGAAAATCGACATTTTGTAACTAAATACATCTTCTAATCATTCGGTTCAAAATCAATGTTTTGCCTTTCATGGCAGTGATGCTGGCTGTACAGAGACGTCGTCCTTGACAGGGGGCTGGTTGGCAACGAAGGCCGTGTAAAAGTGCCCCAGTCACGGTTGGCGTTAGGAAGTCTCATCACTACTGAACAGAAACTGTCGCCCTGCGAGAAATTCACAGCTATCAGTAATCGAGCAGGCCTAAATTGTGACCCAAAATAAACCACAAACCAACAAGTTCTTTTCAGGACCAGCCAATTATATTCCAGTAAGATATAAATGAAATTTTCGTTTTCCATTGCCTTACAACCTCTTTCCTCCCGGTTTGAATTACTATCAATCTTGATGATGCTGTGCGGCGGGGGCACCGGCAGTTTCCATTATAGTGGAAAATTTAGGTTTGCGCGTTTTTCCCAAAAGTTTTTTAGCTGTGCTGTTTTCAAGTAAGTTGTGGTTGAATTCAAAATAAAATAGTTTACTTCTATTGTCAGAGGTGGACCTTCCAGCGAAAACTAGCCTGGCTCGCTTGGAATCGAATTGTACTGACCAACCACTGCTTTCACAAAATCCGTTATTTTCAGTAATTGTACATTCTACAGAATTAGTCACAACTATTTCCAATCAGCGCAAAAATCCAAGGTTTTCATTCAATACAACAGCAGATTTTCACGTTTAAAAAAACAGGCAGCATTCTGGCCGAAAATTTTGAAACGGAGCGTCTATATCGAAACGTTAGAAAACGTTCGATTTTTGTAAATTGAATCATTGCACTAAACTGTCTATAAATCACAAATAACTTTTGATTTTGTGCCATTCTACGTGAAAGCGACGGTATTGTTCACAAGTGGCTCACTTACCATCCAACGCTCTTGACAAGCCACTTTCTGATGCTTGTAATAACAAAACTTCAATTTCATTCTTTGTCAATAAATTGATGGCCCTGAAAAGGGGCCTTTTGTTTGGACAGTGTTCGAAATTTACTTGGAGCTGGTGTATATGGTAACAGTTTTGGTGCCATCTAAGACGGCGTGCTTGGCCAACTCTTCTGACAGCAGCAAACGGACGGCGGATTGAATTTTGCGGGAGATGCTGCAAACGAACTGCTGCATGCTGATGCTGGAAACGAACTGAGCGTGAGCAACAGCATGCTGAGTTTTTATACCTGACTACAACACAATGTAAGCTCGTCCTTTTTTGTGTTGTCCTCAATATGTGTTCTTCGTAGCTTCACCCCTTCGTTGGCCGACCATATATTTTTGATAAAGAACAAAATTGAAATTGTGTTTCCAATTCGGAGATTGTCGAACACTCAGGGTAAAGAGAGTAATGTAATACGGCACCTTGGTAAAATGTTTGAGAATTGAAACCTTTTTTGAATGCGCCTAGTAAAAATGTTTTCCACTTCACTCCAGTTTGTTTCTGACCATATTTGCAATTTGCGTACTGAAATAAATCATAATTTAGGGTTTAACCCAAATTGCTCTCCAGGGAGAAACAGTCCATGAAACAGAAAATGCAAACTTATTCTTTGAAATGAGTTTGGTGGCCCTGAAAAGGGCCTTTTTATAATGATACAAGTGAGTTCTACCTTTTCAACTTCCAAATCCATACAAAGTGCGTCCCTGCCGCTTCAGAGTATAGACGACATTCATTGAGATTTTGCGCTTGGCGTGTTCAGTATAGGTCACGGCATCTCGGGTGACATTTTCCTGCACACCATCAGCATTCATAGATTAAATCGGAGATGCATTTTACACCACCACGACGAGCCAGATGCCGAATGGCAGATTTGGTGATTCCCTGGATTTTATCACGAAGAACCTTGCGATGACGCTTGGTACGGGAACGCAAACATGATACCGCTCATTGTACCGTCCGGACGAGCATGTTGCTCGTGTGGTAAGCGAGCACCCACTGATACAAAACAAGCTCGCGTGACCTGTATATATACACTGAAAACCATTCGATGAAGAAAATAACAAAACAAATTCTTGTTTTCCTAATTAGTTGATTTTAACAGAAAAATGAAAAACGAAACTAAATTTTCTCTTAATTTTGCGAGATTCTCAAATAATAGTTATTGAAAATTATTATTGATTTTGATTCAAGACACACATCATACGAAATGACAGCAAAGTAGCCAAGAGGCACACCTTACTGAAATACATCAAGGTAGCGACAATAACTATTTCATACACGCTGGGCATAACGGTTATGCAGGTAGGTAGTTGTCTCAGCTTGGAAAGCTTGTTTTAGCCCGGACGCAACTACCAGTACACAAAAATCAGCAATTCAACTGACCTCATTTTGGTTTTACCTAGTTTTTCTTTAGAAAACATTTCAATAAAGGAATGATTTTGATTGACATTTTTTCAATACATGTAGGTATACTGAAAGTTGAACGTACTGTCGAAAATTGTCAAAATCATTCTATTTCGGATTTAGTCGATTATATAGTAAAATTTCAGTTATTAACAAATGTAATATGCAATATGATAATTATTTTTCATCTTTTGAGATTCCAAACTAGATTTGGAATAAGTATGAAGATTTTTTGCAGTGCTGGCTGTCTAAATAGAAAAGAAATAAAAATTATTTCTTTCATCTAAAATTGAAATCATCATTCAATTACCAACAATCCTTAAATAGCTTTGGCTATTTCGTCTCATTTAAGAGTGCAGTTTATAAAAAGATAACATTATGAGAAAAATAACTCTACATTATATTTACGTGTGAATTACTGGCATACGGAGTATTTCCACAATTTAATTCCATACCTTCATCCGTCGGTCGGTGAAACAAAACGTTTGAAATATCCTATGTTGTATTTTACGATGAAGCAGTTTAATTCAACAATGAGATTAGTTGAATTCCAGTCGTATGTGTCTTGGCTGAAAAGGTAGTGTAACGGCATATGCAATTGAGTCTGAACTAAAACAAGCGTTACAAGCTGAGACAAGCTTCTCAAGCTTCAGCTCAGGTAGGCTTTTTAAGTTTTGTGCTAGGCTGAAACGTTCATGTCCAGACTGAAATTGACAGCATCAAATCAACAACGTTGGATTATTGTTTTCAACAAAAATTTAGTTCGCCCAAATATTAACTAGACGAAACCAAAAACTCAACTAATTTTTTAGTTGAAATTGTGTTGAATCGGTTTTCCGTGTAACATTCCCGTATGTAACGAAACGCTTACATGCTCCTTTTTGACGGCTCTGCGTGGGATATGCTATCAAATTGCGCATTTTCCTCGCACTAGTTCCGAAATTTAATAGGAAATACGTGCACAAATTTCCGATCAGATAGTGCAACAATATTGCAATTTCGTCTAGTAGAACGGAAGATACCCGCATTTCAAAAAAAAAATTTCTGGGAAAATTTCTCAACTGAAATTTTTGAAACGGGACCCCATATTGAAACGTTAGAAGTATTCTACTTCAAAAAAGATTCAATGCCTGTGCAATATTGAATTCGATTTTAAGTTCTGAAAAGCGTGTTGATAATGAGATAAATGGTATATGGTTTTGATGTTTTTTGAGCATTCATTTATAAACATATTGAAAAATGACCAACACAAAAACCCTTGAATTATCACCCTACTCGAACACGACGGTAAATATACCGGTCACAATATGCTGAGAGTCATCTAAATGCTAACAAGCGTCATGCATCGCTGTTTTTAATGAAGTTGCAAATTTGAACGGAATAAACAGGAACCAACATCGACAGATATGTATGGCGGCGGATTCCGATGAATTGATTTACTGCAGTGTCGATCAATTAGTTTAACCTTCACGCTGTTATTACATCGAACCGTGCTGATGAGAATGAAATTTGCATGCTTTTGGTTTGTTATTTTCGTGCGATAATAGCTCGCACGGTTTCAAACATCAGACACTAAAATGTTCAAATTTTCCACTATCATTTCGTCGTTTCGACTATACTTGTTGATTTTTGGTTTGTTTTCTGTAATTTTTATAGTCCGGTCAAACCATTAAAAATTTGATTCGTTATTCGGAATGAATGAAGCCTAATATTCGCTGAAAATGCAAAAACCAATTCTGAACTCAGCTTCCCAATCGTTAATTGCATTCAGTTGGATTAGAATTTATTGGCTGTTACCCCAAGATAAAAACGCGCCATGTACAGGTAACGATATTGAAAAATTGCGTAAGGCCTTTGTGGTACCCGATCATATGCGGATAACAGAATGACCTCACATTCATCGGTTTTCGTTATCGTTGTTATCATTTTGATATTATGCTATCATCTTTGCAGATTACAGATAACAGGATTATAACCAAGTTTGTCATCGCATGGGTACAGTTTTCTTGCTAGTACAGTGATGACTGAGGACATTATTAATAAGTAACATTTTCTTCCCCCTAAATTGTGGATTCGGACCACAGCGCATTGTTATAAACGATTGAAATTAGCAACGGAACCAGTACAATGACGTACGATAATGTTTCTACTTGTAAGTACGCTTGAACTAGTCTAGGATGTGTTCCTAAATTGGTGGAAATGTGCGTGCATATGTTACCAACGAATGATAGGGCCACATAACAGTCGGCAACACATACTTTCGGCTAAACATCCCATCGACCAAACGTTTTTTCATCCCGACGTCATTTCTACCAAACGTTACAAAGCAAGCTTAGCGATCGATGTATGCTTCTATGCTGTTTTACCGGTTTCAGCGTTTCGTGATTTGTTTTGTTTAATTGGATCGTACACAGTCGCCGGTTTACTACAGCTCTATTATTATTACAGCAGGTGGTACATGTAGCACAACAAACACAGCACCGGGAAATCTGAATAAGGCGATGCCGGCCGACATCCATGCTTTAACTGCACGCTTCTGCATCATCTGCAAATTGTACGCTCGTCAGAGGATAATTAGCATTGAAGCTGCTTGGCAGCAGCGGAGGTGTCGAACCTTGCTATTGTTGATCGTTCATGCAAGACTGGACCGAGCCGGCTATGAAAGGGCATTCATTCGTACTCATCGCGAGGAACAAGTTAGCGGCTGAACCGGTTTCAGAATCCACAACACTGAGAGTGTGGCGTATGGTGCAGGTGACAATGATCTAGCTGAGCTTTTTGTTTGTATTAGATGCCAAGGTACAGATGATGCCAATCAATTGAGGGCATGAGAGTCCATATGGGTGGTTTGCTGCAAGTATCTATGTGTAGGTCATGGACGTAGGTGTTCCTCGTTAGTAAAGAGGATTGAATTTATCTACCATTAGGAAAGACAACTTGTATGTGCGTAAATATTTATAAACTTAACTGCATCAAAACTTCTCGTAGGTTGGGTGTTTCAATAGTCGTGGAGTACCCATAGATAGCAAATTTGCTCAAATAACTACTAATATAACTAAGTTTTTTGATATTTCTCGAAGTGTGTTCTACTCTGACTAGTTTGCATGACCTGCATTGAAATGAATTGTGCCGCTCATATTGATAGGTCCAAGTAATTGTCAGACCAATTTTAACCAAACAATTGATCGGTGTTAAGTAAGACCGCACTAAGTCTCAAAATCTCAAAAAGTAACATAATGGCACTGAATAAGAATCTCTGGAGCTACATTCGACTTTCGCCTCTTTTGGAATATGTTAACATAAGTAAGAAACTTTTTCGAATTATAACGCTGCGATTCAAATTTTAAACACGTTTTTCTCGAAATCAACAAAAGGTCACTTAGTCCAGTCTACCCAGTACAAGAAACTTGGTTCTATCCTGTACAAGAAATTTGGTTCAAATACTACTGCCATGTAAACAATGACGTCGTCTTGCCATGTCCTATTCAAATTTATTGGTTTCTTTCCGCACTGAGTGCCTATCATCGACACCGGAGAAGCGACTTCACCATCTGAACCCTGGATATCAGATGGATCGGCTTTACTTTTCTCACCAAGGTGACCAAGGAAGATGTAACCAGAGAGTTTTCATCTTATAAGATCCCATTGACCTCTACTGGGAATGAGCTCAGACCATACCATACAAAAAATTGAAATGCTCATAAAAACCGAGCCTGACATACTAGAGACAAACGGAAAACGCAATTTTCAATCATATTCCTTCTATTTTTAGGGAAGCAATATGCAGTCTCAACAGGTTCAATTTAGTCTTTTTTGCCGAAAAAATTTGGAATTTTAAGTTTCAAAGATAATTTTGTTTTACTTGCAGATCATTCAAGGCAGAATGTTTTATACGAGTTGGCGAATTTTTCATAATTTTCGATATATAGGGTGATGAGCCTATTTTGGCACCATTAGGGAGAGGATCGCACTATTTTTTGAACAACTTTAAAAGAAGCCATATTATCTATAACCTTTCTCGGTATAAAGTATCAGTGTGCTGTTTCTTAAACATCTATATAATGCTTATTTAGCAGAATTGCCTCAATTTTCAGCATAAATGAAAATAAATGTTCCATTCTGTGCATCTATTCCTACCTCAACGATCCAATTATCGCCTCATGGGTGTGCCAATTTCCACCTCATCGAAAAACAATCTAGTTGAAACGCAATGCCTCATTTGCGTCGATTCTAACTAGGTATCCAGATCATGGACGCCAACGTGTGATTTGTAAAACGAATCATTCTGCTTTTTTCAGCCGATCAAAACAAACGCAAACATCACGCACATCAATGAAACTCATCAGCTGTTAGTAGAAGAGCGCCCAGAATTGCGCACGCAGAAAAAACCATTCGAAGGTTAGCAACTGGAATGACAAGTTTCACATCATACATTGCTTTCTCCCGATCCGAATTGTGTGTGCAGATGAAAATAAAATATCTGCAATCAACAATTAGTTGAATAACTTGAAGTAATTGATTACTTATACCTGAAATTGCATTACATTATATTTACAAGTTCATGTTTTGGTTTGGCCGCACTGGTGATTCTTTTCTGTATGATGGATACAAAAAGTTGGTTTTGATTGTGGTAGTGTATCAACAAAACATGCCAATAATAGGAACCCCCGTATTTAGTTTTATCCTATTATAACACTAGGCCTATTCTAGTGTTTGACGAGTGATTTTAAAGTGAAATTATCGTAAAAAGATTCTCCAGCTAAACTAAAGGTATGTATCAGTGCAATGTTTAGTATATTTGTGCTGAAATAACGAAATATGAGGCGGTAAATGCTGGCTCGTAAGTGTTTATTTTGCTAAGCGCCGTTGCATCCAGTTTCGGTTCACTACGTGAGTGAGGCGGATTAGTAGATATTTCAATAAGGTGATTTTGTTTTAATTAAAAGTTGGATTTAGAGGATAGTTCTAAATACATATGTGCACATAAAATAAAGAATAAAACTTGAGCTTATTTTTTCTCACCTGTTTTAGCCAAATCGATAGTGTCATTATCTCATATGCTTGGTTCGAAACGAAGGGGTACGAAATAGGGTCACAATAGGCTCTACTACCATAATAGGCACATCACCCTAGGTATTTTTCATAACAAAACATATTTGTAGTTTGGCCCTTTTATTTTTTCAATAACATTACGGTAAGGGCATCACAGAAAGTTTCCCGTACATACATTGGTGGTGAAAATATTTCGGAAGAAAAATTGATTGATTTTTGTTGTGTCCGACGCAATATCACCAATAGATAATAAAGCTTCGACAACGGATTTTACGTACAATCCGGTTTCTATAGATCCTGCACGACACCAAATTGATCAGTGCACTCGTTACTTTGACATGAATTGGAGACCAATATCGTGTCAGTTGACCCCGTTCGATTTTTTTGTAGGAAAATTTTCTAAAGTCACAGCCCTATGCTAATAAACTGCAGTTCTCCCTTAATGCTCTCCCACAACCCTGACTAACTAAACACATTAATCATTATTACTACTTAACACATTAGTTAATACTTGAAAACACTTTAAACTATTTTTGGTCGAAGGCATCTGTTGCCGAGAATCTTCGTTGAAGCTATTTTCAATCAATGGCACTAATTTTCAAGTTGCTACTAAAGAGCTCAAAAACAAACTAAGCGAATCGATATGGGATGGGCTAAAAACTTTACTGTTTCTAGAACACACTGAAATTTTAATCCGCGAATTTTATTCATTAGACCGATTATATTCATGGATTGACTTTGAAGGACGTGAATGAATATTTCCCACGATCTAATAATTATTGACGCATGACTAAATTAAAATTTTAAAATGAACTCTTTTCTCTGAGAAATTGAAAGATGATTCCGCGGACAAAGTTTTAGAATTACAGCAGATTAAAAAAAAATTGCTGGTTAACTTAAATTTATAGCATCAAACGTCTAGGATTTATCAAGCGGTTTCTATGACAACCGTTTCTTCATTCTCACCGTTCCGGTCATTCTCTCTCTGTATGTTTTACAGTGGACACGTTCATACAAATCCTTGAAAATGGAAAAAAAGGACTGACGTCCAAACAAGGAATATATTAATTCCACCAACGGCCGGATTTGTCGTTAGCATCTGCCGATAGGCTTTGAGGGCAGACATCAACATGCCTCTCCATAGCTCTATTCCCTGCCAAAGTCTGGCAACGACTGAGTTAGCTAAGGGGGCAAACAGTGATAGTAAATATCTCAAGCCTGAGCGCAGTCCACTGGACCTAAAAATAGATAACGAGAGAGATTTGGCCCAATCGATGAGAGGGAGAGGTACGATCTGCTTATAGGAGACATTGGGAGGTCGATGGTTCAATTAGGAGGTATTGGAGGCTGCGGCGATGATCACGATACTATTGGGAATATGTTATGGCATTATCACAGTTCCTCGATGGCGGAGTGGTTAACGCACCCAACTAGAGACTGGGAAATCGCAAGGTTCAATTCCTGCTTGAGGACATATCTTTTCTCAGTGCTTCCAATAAAGGTGAATTTTCACCGTGTTTTCATTCTCACCGTTCCGGTCATTCTTTCTCTGTCTGTTTTCCAGTGGACACGTTCATAAAAATCCTTGAAAACGGAAAAAAAACAAAGACTGACGTCCAAACAAGGAATAGGGGAACATGGGGAGACTTGACCAAGCACAGAATTCTATTATTAGCTATGACGTATTCTACTAGTTTCTTAAAAAAATTCAAAAATATTTGTATGCTTGTTTCGATCCCTTAAGGTAATTTTAAAAGTTTGGATTGAAAATTCCTTTCCTTAAGGAAAATGTTCCGTAACAAATAAATTTGATTTAAATTATGTATTTTTTAGCAAACTTTGTATGGACATATCTACCCGCCTAATAATTATTTTTAAAGTACTTATATCAAATCTTATTCCTTATGAAATAGTGAAACGATTTTACATAAATCGGAACATTGGAATAGTTATTACTAAAATTGCACGACATAGAACGTAAGAACCAATGTTGGGGAGACTTGATCAAGTAGCAATAAACTGAAGAAAGATACAAAATTTCTGATATTTACTATGTTTTGGTATCTACTGGTAATACTAATCATGCCACAAAAAATACTACCTCGAACACCTGTCTATATTTTTTAGTATTAGTAATCAAAGTTAGTACTAATATGGCGAAATTCGTAACGTGTGAATATGCAGTGCAAGCAGTACAGATAATCCTTAAAAGGAAATGCATTTAAAAAATCGAAATTTATGAAATGCAACGCTTTTATATTTTTACTGCTACCTAAGGATCTCGACAATATGGAAAAAATGATTACAGAATTTTTTATGCCATTATTTTTTGTCCTGATTTTTAAAAATTCTCTTGGTCAAGTTTCCCCAGGCCTTGGTCAAGTCTCCCCGCAGTGGGGAGACTTGATAAAAAAAACGTTCACAGAATTTTTTTTTATAACTTTTGCAAAAATAAATTCAAAATTCGGCAAAAAATCATGATCACGCACAATACCTTTGCACATCATATGTCAATGAGTTTTGAAGGATTGAAAACTTTTTTAGAGAGTTATGCAGGTTTAGCTGAAAACCTGGTCAAGTCTCCCCATGTTCCCCTATATGATAATACGTTTTAATTTGACCTTCTGCTTCTACCGATCAGAGGGACATAAAAAAATTATAAAAGAATTATTAATTATAAAAAATATTTCGTAACAGAACCTGTTATAAAACCGGTTGTTTAGTTGTTAAAATAACGAAAAATATAACAAAAGTGATAACAGAATTGTAAAAAAATTTGATATGGTTTTTTCAAAGTTCTTTTTTCAAGAAAGTTGTCCTACTGGAGCTGTAGAGTTAGGCTCTCGGAAGGGCTCCCCGTCAGAATCACACACTACAATTGCATACAAGGCGGGCAATGTCACTCACTAAAACACTGCTAAAGACAAAACTTCGCGATCGCGTGTGTCATCGCGAAGGGCTCTAGCGTTTGTACATTAACGTATTCGATCGCGTGTGCGTTTGTATGTCGCGTTTGCTAACGACTATGTACTTCGCGTGTATAAATTCTATTTTATGACCGTGTGTCCTTTCGCATATTCGCGTCTTCTTAGATGATCATCCGCGAACCTTGAATCTGATACTTAATTTTCGGTGTACGATTCAGATGCTAGAAGAAAGTGAATTCTTCCATATCACTAGATTTCCCGGTCATGCCGCCATGGAGCGTGTTGTCCGGTGGATAAGAGCGTTATTTTTGGTCCATGGACCTAAGTTTGCTAGGACGGAGGGTAGAGTTTTTCAGGCGTGACCGATCATGATTGCGCGAACACAGGCGTTTGTGGGTTCGCGTTTCAGACCGCGTTTGTAAGTACTAAAGCGTTCACCTTATCACCGGTATATCGCGGGCGTAGGAAGGTGTGGATGATCGCGAATGGGTTTAAGCGTTCGTATGTTAACGTATTTGTCGCATGTGCTCGCGTGTGTGACTTCGCGTATATGCATCCGATTTTGTAACCATTTGATCATTCACATATTCGCGTGTGTTCCTGGATGGTCCCGCGGAACGTCATTCTGATATTAATTTTCGGTGTGCTATTCACACGAGTGAGTTACCCCATATCACTAGAGTTCCCGGTCATGTCACCATGGAACGTGTTGTCTAGTGGATATGAGGGTTATTTTTTTCTTCATTTTTATTTTTTTGTTTTTTTATTATTTGGTCCAATTGAATGCATGGACCTGACTGTTGGTACCGAGGATAACATCTTCCGGACATTCCCGATTAACGATCGCGGGTGTTTGTAGATTGACGCTTGAGATCGCGTTTGTATGAGTGCTGAGACGTCCACCTTATCACCAGGGTGCTATCAAATTTTTAGTGTGCTGTTCAGTTGCTATGAAGGAGTGGAGAAAGCTAAGCTGCTGGAACCGAGGGAAAAGGCTTCTGGACGTGATCGACTCATGATCGCGATTGCACGGACGATAGTAGAATCGCATTTGAGACCGCGTTTGTAAATATATAGGTCCTAAGAGGTGCACCTTATCATGTGTAATCATGTTTGCGAGATCGCGGGTGTAGCTTGCTTGTATGATCGCGAGGGGATCAAACGTTTGTATACTGACGTAGTTTTGTAACCGTGTGGCCATCCACATATTTGCGTTTGTTCTAGAATGGTCGCGCGAACCGTGAGTCTGATATTTAATTTTCGGTGAGTGGTTCAGATTCTAGCAGAGAGTTGGTTCTTACATATTACTAGAATTCCCGGTCATGTCGCCATGAGACGCATTGTCTATGGTATGAGCGTATTTTCTTAATTGGTCCAGCTGAAGATATAGATGCTGGGGAATTTTTGTAGGATCCCGCTTGAGATCGCGTTTGAGAATTTATGAGTGTTAAAACGTTCACTTCATCACCGAGGTGTAATCACGTTTGCGAGATCGCGGGCTAAGATGTTCTTGGGTGGTCGCGAAGAGCTCAAGCGTTTGTATGTTTACGTGTTTTTGGTGTGTATGTGACTTCGCGTGTATACATTTGATTTTGTGACCCAGGTTCCATTCAAGTATTCGCGTGTGTTCTTGAATGATCGCGCGGGCCGTGAATTTGATACTAAATTTTCGGTGTGCGATTCAGTTGCTAGGAGGGAGTGAATTCCCTCGTATCAGCTAGAGTTGCACTCAAGATTCGATAGACAACCATGGAATCGGTTGATTAATGTTGAAGAGAAATAGGCAAGAATTCCGAATAATATTCCAGCAATATTTGACTGGTAATCAATCTACTAAATTAAACAGTTCGTTTAAAGATTTGTTAATTTGAAGTAGAGAGCAACGCGAGTTCCTTGAATATACGATGTCAAGTTTCTGCTTCGAAGCCAAATGGTTGAAAATTGCTACCCGTTTTGAGTCAATATTATCTTGGTTGCAAACGTGGATAATTTCTTTAGTGCTAAACAAATTCATCAAATATGATCGGACCTTACAACTGAGCTTCATTGAATTGCTGGACGGTACTGTGACCGATCATCAAAGGACTCAACAGATTATTCCAATCAGAAAAGCCTGAAATACTGTTATAGGGCAGTATATGGACACTGAAGATGACACAAATGTTGGAATAGTTTATGAAACCAGAATCTCTTTTTCTTTTATGCGATATAAAATAGTTTGTCCGAAAATTGAAAAATATAGATGAAATATATTTTGTAGTGCGTTGTAAACAATTGAAAATTGAATAGTGTTGGACTTTTAATTTAGTACTTTATACACGGATACGAACCAATACAACGAAGTAATGGCTCTCGATTTCAATAGTTGCTCCTTAGAAGACAAAGTCTCGGTAATACAGTGAAGACCCGTTTTTATCAGTGAATTTTAGGCTGATAAAATGGGGCATTGACAAAATCGGGACACAATTTTTTCTTTCTTTTTAAGAAACCGAAGCTCTTAACATATTCTTCTTTAGTCCCTAGATATAGCCTCATACTTTTCTTGATTATTCAGCTTAAATTTCCCTTAAGGGGGTCTGACAGCGCAAAATTTAATTTTTTTTTGCATTCTTCGGATCTCTTAAGAAAAATATGCTCAAGAATGGATTTACTCGAATTCAACTTGGTTCGTCTGCAGCCCATCAAACTACCAACTATCAATTTTCATATGAGGCTGATAAAATCGGGCCAAAAAGCTGATAAAATCGGGTCTTCACTGTACAACTAGCGAACTCATAATCTGCTTAAGGGATTTCAAGGCAGTGCCCGATTCAGTGCAACGAAACTAACGATGATCCGAGTCGATAATTTGTATTTCGTCAGGGTACAATTTAGCACTGGGTGGAAATATACCTGTTTTTGTGTATACTCTCCGTAGAGTGTATTTATTTACACAAAATAAAGCTCACCGCTGTTTTGTACCGTTCACATTAAAGTTGTAAATTTTAGTTCATTTTCGCGTTTGTGAACGGTTTTGTTCGTGCAGATGGGTTAGATAATTTTTGTTTTATGTTTGTGAATAAGTAATATATGGTTGGATAGGCCAGAGCGACGGCGGTGGTGCAAGGCGAGCGGTTTATGTACATCGTGCGAGAGACGGCCATCGTAGTTGATCCAGTTAGTTTCGGACCACGTTGCAGATCAGGTCGGTTTGCCGGTGGCCGATGTGTTGCTGGAAAAATCCAGCCCGCCAAATAACGCATGTGTGTGGAAATTTTCGCAAAAGTGCCGTCTCGTGGTTCGAGAACTTTGGTCTGGTGTCGGGTGGCCGATTACGGAAGCTAATCGTTAAGGAGCCACTCGCTTCCCCGGCTAACCACAAAGGACCCAGAAAGCGCCAAGCCGCTCTCGCAGTAGAAGATCAGCCGAACGAGCCTAGCTCTCCTTCACTGCTGATCGTCAAGGAGAGCGAAGCAGGTGTGACAGCGGATCCACCTGAGGCAGGTCACAGCGATATCTACCTGGGCCATTCACAGGGCGATTACTCGCCCAGTCACAAGAAGGTTCCTACAAAAGAGCCTTGCTCACTTTCCTAGCTAATCGGTAAGAACATCTGCCGGAGCAGCCAGTAGTAATTCCAGGAGAACTCGGCCGTTGTTGTCCCGGCCGGTCGGACGAGATCACCCGCCTTCTCGCCGGCAGCAGTGAGAAACCAGCAGCTGCAGTAAAGTGGATAATTGGAAGAAATAAACACGGTAAAATTTATTTGCATTCCGAAATTCGTGTAGAGGTACCTAGGCCGCCCTGACAAGGGTCGACCGGGCAATCATAACCCGAGCAGTGGTTAATCCGCTACTTACAAATTGAATATATAGAACTGGTTTCTACAGCTGAGTAGAAACAGGACTGGAGACAAGTAACATTTATTGTAATTAATAAACCGGGATAACCAGTTCTCGACCACAATTCGTATCGTCCAATTGCAATACTATTCTACTACGCCTCGACAATTCAGTTAAGGTTAGGGCTTGTTATCAAACTTGCATTTGCCTTTCGCAGAGAAAAGGGTGCGAGAGCGAATTCCATTCCTGGGATATCTATTCTCGCCCGAAGCGAGGTTATGAATCGTTTCAATCACAAACCAATTTTATGAGTGTACTTCAGAAAGATATTCACTCTTTTATGAATGTTATGTTTCTGCAAGATTCAGTTCTGCATAGAATAATCGTCCATGTAAGAAGATATTCGTAGAAGTCCGGATCAACCACGTTTACTGGTGATCCTAAACATTCATGCCAATAAATATAAAAAACATTGAGTGCAAAAAAATATTCTTCATTGTTGTAGGCTGAATAGAAGTGTCCTTAACAACAATTTATCAGCAAAAATTAATGGTTTCTCCGCTCGCCGGCCAAGTATAAAAGCACATGTTCGTTCTTTTGAATATAAAGAATAATGTGCAAATCTAACAAAGGGCGAACACGAAATTATTGCGACACCGAAAATGTCATGCCAATTTTCTTATAATGTTTAATATGAAACCAAAATTTTAGGGTAGTTTTATACATATATTTATTTAAAAAATCAAAAGAAAAGTTAATCGATGGAGCCTTGAGTGTAAAATTGAACGCATTTTCGCTTGATGCCCTCCATCAAAGCCTTTACAGTGTCATCCGGTGTCAGTTTCTAAGTTTCCGAAGTTCCCGCTTCATTATTACCCAGTACTACTCCACCGGGCGCAGCTCCGGACAGTTTGGCGGATTTATGTCCTTTGGAACAAAATGGACAGAATTGGCCTCTTTTAGAATAGTGGCATGATGCCAAATCTGGCCAAAATAGCGAAGCTTCGTCGTGCTGCTGTAAGAACGGCAAAAGGCGCTTCTCGAGGCACTCAGATTTGTAGATCTCGCCATTTACTGTGCGCTTTGTCACGAAGGGCTCACTCCTCAGTTCGCAAGAGCAGATGACCTGCCAAATGAGATATTTGGAGGCGAACTTCGACATTTTCTTCTTCTTAAATTTGTCGTCCACATAGAACTTAATCTTGCCGATGAAAAACTCCAACCCCGGAATTTGCTTAAAATCGGCTTTTATATACATTTCGTCGTCCATCACACAGCAGCCATATTGTGTCAGCATCTTCTCGTACAGCTTCCGTGCCCGAGTTTTAGCCGTCGATTGTTGCCGCTCATCGCGGTTTGGGAAGTTCTGTATCTTGTATGTATGTAGTCCAGCTCTCTTCTTTGCATTCTGGACGTAGCTCTGCGACATGCCGATCTTTTTAGCCAATTCACGGCTTGAGACATTGGGATTTGCTTTAATCATCCGTTTCACCTTTCCCTCCGTCTTTTTGTTCTCCGGTTCCGGTTTTCTTCCAGCTTCTTTGCCGTGGTCCAACCGCGTCAACCGCTCCTGGAACCGCTTCAACACTCTGGAGACGGTTGAATGGTGAATGTTCAACATTTTTCCCAACTGCCGGTGCGACAGGTCAGGAAATTCCAGGTGTTTGGAAATAATTTGTTCTCTCGACTCGCGTTGGTTCACCTCCATTTTCGTTGAATCGAAAAACACGACTTCGAGTTTGACAGCATGTAAACAATACACATCAATGAGAAAGTGTGCAAAATTTGGTTGATTTTTACCCAATGGTAAAAAAGTTATGCTCTGTTGAATGTGTCGCAACAATTTCGTGTTCGCCCTTTAAAGTCGTGATTTCCTTCAACTATTCACAGAAAAACTGATTCATGTTCCAAAGATAAAATATGTACGATTTCCTAATGTAAATTGAAAAGTAAGTTAAGTTACTGAAAGATAATGTCCCGAAGCTCCAATTCAGCTCTTTATTAACACTACAAAGTCAATGTAGTTCCAAGGTAGCAAAACACTACAGCAATTAGGACCAAATATAAAAATGCTAAATTCACAATTCTTCAAACACTTTTGGATTCTGGTAGGTGAAACTCAAAATCTACGGATCTTACCTCATGCAAACGTGGCCTTAAAGTTCAAATCGTACAAATCTTTTGAATCTCTGTGCAGAGAAGTATGGATTTCGTCTTGACAAAACCAGATAGTTAAACACTTATATTTTAATATTAGTTAGTTAATGTTACTAACAGAAATGGGTTACTTCATAGAAGGTGCCCTTCTGATCATAGAAAAACTATTCCACAGTTTCTAGCACAAAGGCTAAAATTGACCAAAACTGTGTCGCCTAGCTCTGACAGTTACGCCGTCCCCTGATGAAAGCAAAGCAATAAATCTATAAACCCCACACAGTTTTATGCTAGCCACGAACTGGTCATCATTTATACCATCTAGAAAAATCATTCACTAGCGGAATAGATATAAATCATTTTGGAAGCTGCTATTCGCCCTTTGTCCAACTCGCCTGCACCATCCGTGCCATCTAGAAACATCGTTGTCAATCCCCATAAAATACACCATTCGCAAACCGCCGGAATTACAATGTGTGACATACATATATTGTTGCTCTTCGGACAAAGTTTTAAGGTACCGTTAAGTACCGCGATGCAGATAGTTTATACAGAGTTAACGAATTCCATTTCGATTGCTCCGTTTTTGCTCACCAGTTGCAGCCCTAGTCTTTAGTTCTTGTTCGCGGCAGAAAGAGAAAGTTATGAATTATTAATTGCAATTTGTAACACTGTGCTGCTGGAAAATACTTTTGCAACTTCCGAGTCGCCACATGGAACTATGTATTCCTTGTTGACCCAGTACCGTCAGCTGCAGTAACAGCGAACATATGCAATCAATTCCGGCATCGCGTCATATAAAAACAATTCAGCAAATGGAGACGAATGAGAAGAGCGACGGATGGCTCACAGAAAAAAACCGCATTGTACCGTGTGCAATGTTTTACTGTTTGGTGGTTTTGCTCTCTCCATATGTATTATAGTTTTTTTTCCAGTACCTACATACAATCTTTATAGGATCCTGAGTTATGGATAGAGATAAAAATGCTAACTGCCGCACTGTACCAGTTTTGTTCGGGAACAATGACTTATCAAGTCACATGGCGAGTGCTGCAAGTTTTGATATTTTTGCGAAACCTCAACTAGCGCTAGAAAAGAAAACTCATTGCTTGGTACAAGCGTACCCAGAAGCCAGAGTGACCCAAAAACATTCCCCACGTGTAATGCACCACCAAAGCGTATCGATTCGGCAGTGCCCCGGTAGCTGGAGCCAAAAAAGAAATAAATAAACTACTACATGCTATGTTCGCGCCACTTACCTTTCGTCCTCCAGCAGTGGCGTTACGAGTGACGCCCTCAGGCGCACCACTTTCATGCTCTGCAGTGGGAACAGCTTGCAAAACGGCCCCAGGAACTTTGGCTCGTAGCAAAACTGTGGAAACAATCGGCAGTGCCGCCAGAGGCGAGTGTTGTGACTGAATAAATAGTTATGCGTCTTGCCAAACTCGAGATAACTGTCCATCTCGGTGTAATCGCACTTGAGCAGTTGCTTGAGGTTGTGTATGGCGATCCGATCGTTCGGTGGACCCCGGATCTGGATAATGTCAAAGTCCAGCAGCGGCTCGTAGTGATAGTAATTTCCGGGCATTGCATTCAGTATGTCCCCTAGAAAAGTCGACCCGGATCGCCACGTGGTGACGATAATACTGCGTACCGGTTGGCCATTTGTTTCGGGTGTCAGATCGGACAGTTTGGTGGCTCCATTGTCGTACAACCCGTTCGGGTATTGGAATTCGATCATCTCGTCAGCTATACGTGAGCGCTGATAGGAAAGAATATCCTCGATCGTTATTGTGGAATTTTGAGGCGTCGGAATTGCCGGATTTGTGTCATAGGACGATCCCGCGCTGAAGGATTTTGTTCTGCGAAGAAAATAAATGTAACAAGATTATTCAGAATGTAAATAAATTCTGTCGAGCTAGCATTGCGAAAAAAGTTGCTCGAGCGGGAGCTCTTGCTTGCATAAAATACATATCTTATCAGCGACCCACACAAAAAGAAATATGTATCGAGGGAAACATTATTATTAGGGTGATTTACCTATTCAAACATAAGCGTTTTAGAATCTACTAATCGATAAATTTTGGACAAATTGCTCATACTTTGGTATGAATATTATTATGGTTCATAATACTCCAGTTAAAGACAAAGGTTGCATTCTAAAGACACTATAAGGGTTTCTCACTAGACTCTGTCACTTCTAGTTTCCCTTGCGTTGTCCCCACAAACTTATTATTTAACGTTCTAACGGTTCAGTAAATGGAGTAAATAATAGGGTTCTTATCACTTTATAATTTCACTATCACATTTATCATTGGAATAGGTTTAGGTTACAATGCAGGAATGTATGCCGCTTTAATAATTTATTTGTTCCAATCCTCGGTAGATACCGTACAGATTATATAAAAATAATATACTATCAAGCTTTTAAATTATTTAAAATTCCTAATTGCTAACTTAGAGACTAGATTAAAATCAAACAAATGAGAGGTTTCGTTGAATTTGTAACAGCTGATGATGTTTTGACCATAAACAGTACGGTGTCTAGGAATCCACAAAAGAGGACGGTTTCCTAGAGCACGGGAAGGTACAAACACATTAATCCGTGCAAGAATAGCTGGGCAGTCAATATTACTACACAACATATCGAATATAAACATTATTTGCAAGAATGTGCGGCGGAACTCCAACGTCGGCAACTGAAGCAGCATGCATCTATCGTTATAATGTGGTAGATGGGCAGGGTCATTTCACGGCAAATTTCTTAGAGCAAATCGCACGAAATATTTTTAAACGTGCTCTAACCGGTTTATTTGGACATTGTGATAAGGAGCCCACACTTGCACAACATACTCCAAAATGCTTCGCACCAATCCGCAATATAGAGATTTCAGTGCATAGAAATCGTCGAAGCCAGCGGTATTTCGCTTCAGGAAACCAAGTGTTGCGAATGCTTTAGCCGTCGTTGCGGTGATGTTATCCGAGAAGCTAAGCTTTCTATCAAACAGCACTCCCAAATCACTAAAGGAGTCTACACTTTTGATGACGCGGCTTTGGCGCAAGTACTTATTATGGGATAGAGTGGAGGATCACCTGGAACTTACCATCTTACGTTTGCCAACGTTTGCCTGCATACCATTCAACAGGCACCATTGCTCAATATTAAGTACGTCATCTTGAAATGCAGCTGCCAAGTCCGGAAGCAATGGAACGAAAAATCTTTAAATCTTTGGCGATGAATAATTTTCCAGATTTGATACGAGTGCAAAGGTTAATATCGGAGGCAAGCAGTCCGGGCTGGGTTGGCGAATACACCACAAAAGTGTTCTGCAAAAAGGTCTACGGATTCGGCTGTATATTTTTTTAATTGTCCACCACACTCCCCCACACCAAAGAACTCATACAAGAGCCTCCTGGTAGTGGAAGAGGTTATAATCGCCTGCAATTAGTACACAGTATGAACCACTAGCTTTATCCAGAATTTGTTGAACTGCACAGGAGTGGGCATTGTACATGACTGGGCTGCAGTTCGGCCACAGGTATATACAACAAATATACAGAGAGCAATTCGGTAGTGAAATGCGCACAATAACTTGTTCCAAGCATTCAAAATCCGGCATTTTTGTTACAGCACCGGCGAGATTATTTTTTAGCGCGATAAGAGCACCGCCTCCGCGACGAAGTTGACTAGTAGAATTGAATGTTCCGAATTATGTATGTCAGCGCACAACCCTGTTTATGTGAGAACAATATTGTAATCAATGTATCGTAATCACATGAGGAGAGCGCCAGAAAGAAATCCTGAGTTTTTGTTCTCATTCCTCGAACATTTTGACAGTAGACGGACAAGAAACCGTCGGACTTAGAATTGGAATTGGCGGCCTGAGAGGGGTGGGCGAGGCAAAGTCGGTTATAAACTTGACTTTAAACACTTTTACCGATGTCTTCCGTTTTAATTCCACTATGATGAACGTATTTGTAACAGTAAAGTGCATTTTTGCATTTTGTTCATCGTAGTGGAATTAAAACGGAAGACATCGGTGAAAGTGTTTAATATAACATTCCACTAAGTCGCTCAAAAACAGTGCTTTTGTTAAAACTTGACTTATTTGGGCACTGACAGGACGTGGAGGAACGGGCATTACTTTGCTGTCTTCGCTGTTTCTGGCGTCGGTTGAGGGAGGGGGATTCCAAAACCCCTTGGTCGTGTTATCTTCCAACTCGCGGAATCGGATACCAACGGGCCATGTTCAAGCAGTCATTACTTTGTCTTTTTTTATTAATAGGCAATCCAACTTTGAAGGAAACGAACGTCAAATGGCGCACATCTCGCTCATTTAACACATGGATATCAAGCAGCGTCGCTAAATGGCAGAACATGATACTTTCACTATTTTTTTTCGAGAGTTGTCCTACTGGAGCTGTAGAGCTAGGTTCTCGGAAGGGCTCTCCGTCAGAATCACATACTACAATTTGCAGACGAGACAGGCAATGTCGGCCACTAAAACACTGCATTAGGCCAATTGTAGCGGGCCGTGATTCTAAATGTGATATTCATTGTACGGTTCAGGTATGTGCGGGCGTAGGGACTCGCGATCGCGTGTATCATCGCGAAGAGCTCGAGCATTTGTACGTTAACGTGTTTGACCGCGTGAGTTTGTATGTGGCGTGTGCTAACGTGTATGTAACTTCGCGTGTATGAATTCCATTCTATAGCCGTGTGCCTTTCGCATATTCGCGTGTGTTCTTGGATAATCGCGCGCGGACCGTGAATCTAATACTTTATTTTTTGGTGTACTGCTAAGATGCTAAAAGAGTGTGAGATTCTCCATATCACTAGAGTGCCCGGTGACGTCGCCATGGAACGCGTTGTCTAGTGGATATTTGCTTTATTTTTTTATTGGTCGCTCTGAATGTATGGACCTAAGTTTTTAGGACAGAGAGTAATGGTTTCAGGACGTGACAAATTCATGAGCGCGCGAAAACGGACGTTTGTAGGTTCGTGTTTGAGACAGCGTTTGAAACTTCGTGAGTGCTAAAACGTTCTCCTTATTACCGGGATGATACTAAGTTTGCGCGATCGCGAATTAGGTGCGCGTTGTTAATCGCGAAGGGCTTAAGCGTTCGTATGCTAACGTGTTTGTCACGGGTGCTCACGTTCATGTGACTTCGCGTGTACAAGACTGGATTTTGTAACCGTGTGGCATTTCCTATATACGCGTGCGTTCTTGGATGGTCACGCGGACCTTTATTCTGATAGTTGGTTTTTGGTGTACAATTCACATTCTGACAGGGAGTAAGTTACCCCATATCACTAGAGTCCTCGGTCATGTCACCATGTAACGTGGTGTCCAGTAGATATGAGAGATTTCTTTAATTGATCCAATTGAAGGTGTATTGTTTCACACACTTATCAAACCACCGGACACCATGCACATCACAGCTCCAGTAGTACGATGCAAAATAACCGATAACTGTGCACACCACAGCCACCACAGGACCGCCGACAGACAACACCACAGCTGCCAGCGCACGACGTATGAGCCACCAGGTACTGTGCACGTCACAGTCACCAGTAGCATACACGATGAATTTCGTACAGCTGTGCACACCACAGTTACAGCGGAAAAACACCTCACTTAGAATGGAAACTTCAAATTTAATTCTTTACTTATCAAGGATGAAACGCTGGTCGCCTTGTTGACCAAATCATTCGTTTCAATCCTCACACCAGCCGCACAGGTACGACGCCGATGGTAATATCAGCAATAGCAGACACACCACGCTCGCTAATCGTCTCGATAGTTCGCGACGATGGAGGAAGCAAAAAAAAACAGCACGCTCGCTGGGTGGGGCTCTCTCGCTGACCGATGCTGAGTGATACACTTTCTCGCAAGCTGCTTCTGGTCGCCGTGTTGACCAGGCTGGCTCTACTCTGATACTCGATGGGTTTTCTCTCTCGCGAATGAAAAATTGTTTTCTGTTTTGCTTTTATTCTTGATGTTTACTTGTTAATGGTACAACACTGAATGAATAGGGAATCGCATCTCGCGGGTTTATATAATGGCTCGTTCACTGCTCTAGCCAATCAGCGCACGCCACTATGACGCGTTGCTCGATCGTGCTGGAAGCGTCCATCGCGTACAGAAGGCATGCACCTGGTCTGCTGATATCAAGGATAGAAACATCCGGAAGTGACCGATTCATGATCGTGCGAGTGTGGGAGTTTTTAGATTCACGATTGAGACCGCGTTTGAAAATTTATAGGAGCTGAGACATTCACTTTATCACCGAGATATTATCATGTTTACGAGATCACGGGTGTAGGTGCCGGGGATGGTCGCGAAGGGCTCAAGCATTTGTATATTAACGTGATTGTCACGTGTTTGTGACTTCGCGTGTATAATTTTGATTTTATAATGATGTAGCGTGTATTCTTGTTTGATCGCGCGCGGACCGTGAATCTGATGCTTAATTTTTAGTGTATGGTACAGATGGTAGTCCGTTTCCCTATGGGGAAACTTGAGTTCCAGGTCATGTCACCATGGAACGTGTTGTTTAGTGAATATGAGCGTCACTTTTTTGATTGGTTCAAATGAAGGCATTAGTCCAGACTGATAAACTGAGGTGTAGGTTAATGTTTGAGACCGCGTTTGGAAGTTTAAAGATGCCACGTTTACTTAACTACCGGCGTGTTTTCATGTAGGCGAAATCGCGGGCGCAAGTATATGTGGATTACTGCAACTGCATGGTCGCGCCCGTGGCCAGGCCTGTGTTATCGCGAAGGCCACGAGCGTTTGTACATATATGAGTATAGATAGCGTATAGTAGAGATATACTAATAAACGGAATCATAGCATGCTGAATAAAGAAAAAAAAGATGCAAAGAGCTTGACTAGAAGTGTATAAATTGAACAATACTATTTTGGTATACATAAATAATGGAAAAGCAAACTAATAGATGCACAAAAGAAACAGACCAATGAAATAGAATAGAAAAACACATGTAACAAGCAATCAAACTCGTCTAAATGCAGCAAATGGTGTATATTTATCATTACCAACAATTGCATGCTATTAGACTTTCATCATGCTATATGCTGGCCGGGAATGGATGACTCACGTGCGTCGGTAAATTTATTTTACCCTAATTTATCCAGCCCGACTTTCCCCAATGAATAGAACCAAATGCTCAGATTGATCACCAGAAGTATTAGCCACTATTCTATCATATACGTCAGTTCTGCATCCATTCCCTGACCCAACTGTCACAAACACTCAGACGAATACATACATAGATACACATACGACTAGCACATAATAGTTGTACACTAGTACGAAAAACTACGATTATCACAAAGCTACAACTAATAGGTTTCTACTTATTCTACTTTATTAAATTAATTTAATTATTAAATTAATTTAATTAGTATATACACGATGACGAAGTCGACCGATAAATGGACACACAATGACTCCCTCCGTGAGCCCCGTCCACGAATACCAGAACAATATTTGCAAACATGGCACAGCAAAAGTCAATCTTCGTCGATCCGCCAGTCGGCCACGTCACCGCCCATAGACCAGTGGTTTAGCATTGGTATGCGCTGGTGCGGAGTATGAAAAGACATATAACATAAAAAAGGCGCATAAGCCCTCTCGGTCTCCTCGATGCACCACTATCGAGGCGTAATGCAATACCCATCTTAAAGCAATTGATGCTTGATGATGTTTGCAATACCGTCAAACCCCTAAACCTTGGGGAGGGAACATGATACTTTCACTATTCATGAATTTATTCCATTTGAAATCTGGTTTGACTCATAGGAGTATCTAACGCTTTTGTTATATTTTATTTTGTATAGGGTAAAGTGGGGCAAATCCGACCGTTGGGTAAACCCGACCCCCCTCTGTTACCGAAAATCAGAAGCACTACGCGAACTAATATCAATGCTGTCGTGTAGAGCATCGAAAATAATCATAATGGTGGTATGACAGCATTTCATCAGTCTACATTGAGATGCTCAAACGACAAAAGGTGTGTTTTTAGAACTTTTGATTTGACTTTTGTGCATCATTGACTACAGGATATTTCTGATTGTTAAAGTGATTGCATAATAAATTTAAGTGAATTTAAATTCTTTGATTAAAGTCCTACAAAGTGCATAGAAGGAATTAGTTCAACCTTTTTCATATTTTTTTTAATTGCATCGTAATGAAAAATGACGCGGTGGGGCAAATCCGACCACTAAATAGTGGGGTAAATCTGACCGCTTTTTTGCTAAGAAAAATTTGATTTTTCAGATTGGAATATATTTTTATTGTTATTATTTATTATTTTTATGCATAATGGTTCATAATTACAAACGAAAGACACAAAAACATGATGATTATAGTATTCGTCGAGCAATTGCTCCGATGCAAATAGGAATATCATTACGTGCTACTGCTCGTGATTTTAGCATTCCAAGATTGACATTGAACTGCATTTTCTTCATGTTACAATTCAACAACACAACATTCATTGATTTATCATTGAAAAACCACAAAATTTGGATAATAGTTGCACTAAATCAACCAAAGACATAGGGGGTCGGGTTTACCCCACCATTTTTGAAAACAGCAAAAATGATTATTTTTGTGAAACGCTTGTATCACAAGATATTCCCAAAATCCAAATAAAATGCTATATATAGAAAGTTGCCCAGGAGATTAACCTTTAATTTGATATATAAAACGACTTGATCCGATGTTAAATGAGCATTTTACAGCCAAAACCATTTACTAGGTCGGATTTGCCCCACCTTACCCTATGATTATGTTTTTGACATTAAAAATGTCTTACTCCACTATCTGGGGCTAGGTGTCATTCTAAAATCTAAACTATCTCCCATGTAACGAAACTATGTAAGGTTTGCACGCTTATAACTCCGATATTACTAGATGGATTTTAATCATTCATACACCAACCGATTCAGAAACACCTAACTTAAATATTGGTAATAATTTAATATCTCCCCAATAAAAGTAGACTTTTGGAAATTGGTAAAATTAAAAAGTTCACAAAAAACGGGAAAAATACCATTCGTGAGGCAGATTTCTCAGACACAGCCGTCAAAAGAGGGCAGCTTAGTTGCTCAATGAAACACGAAAAGTCATAAATAGAAGCAACGCATGTCCGTTTAAATCAGTTGTTGCTCTTATCCCACACGAGCAACGTCGTCTCCGGGCGATGCAATAAGCGCTATCGATTTTCGGTAACGTTGGCATTTGCACACACTCGCACCTAAGTGACTAAACCATATACGGTTAGTTTATAAATAGAGGTGACGCGTACCCGTTTGAATCAGTTTTTGTTCTTATGTCGAACGGGTAAGATTATGGCTGCAGCGTCTGGGCACTACACTAAGCGGTAGACGCTATGCATTTTCGGCAGCGGTGGCCGTGTGCGGATTTTTCGGGTACCAGCACGGTGTCACAGAATGATTTGCAAAGTGGGTGGGTGGGGTGGTTTGGATTTAATTCAATACGGTGTGTGCTGCTTAAGAGTGTTGCGTTTGAAAAAAATATATTTATTTTTATGCATGCGTGTGCGTTGTAACTTGTTAATCCATGTTTACGGCGCTTTGTAGCTGCGTAGGGTAAAGAGCCTATTGGTTTTCATGTTTCATATTTCGGTTATATGTTTTTTATCAGTAAGGCATCTGACAACGTGCTTCTGTAGTTATTGCACTGTTCAGCAGCGTAGTATTTTATATAGGAGAGTACACTCAGGTTTTTTACGCGGATTTTGAAATTTACGCGGTTTTCATTAACGCGTTTTTTTTTTAAATTCACGCGGTTTTCATTTACACGGCCTGTATCCCCTGCGTGAAAAATCTGAGTGTAATTGCATCGGAAACAATCACATTCCCAGCAGAACTTTTTGTTTTCTAATTTCAAACACTTTTGTTTCGTACTGCACACAACGGAAAATTTTAAAACAGAACTTACCGTCCCAGCAGCAGTTGAAGCGGGTGTTCTTTTTCGATTCAAATTCAAGCCATGTCTTAAGCGTTACTGGACTTAAAATTGTTTTCCCAGTTTATCCAGTCAGAATATCTGTCCTACCCTATGTATTTAAAACACAGTTCTAATTGCGTTTTAAAGTATACAACAAATAGAACCGTTGGGCATACTAATTTAAATTTTAAAATAAATCTGTTTTAAATTATGAAACAAACCGCTGTACTGAAGATATAATTATGTCAGTCCTATTACCACATAAAACACCTATATAACATAAAACGCTGCAGAATTGGTTTAATAATACAATGTTTACACTACAGAGTTATAACTCGTTTTAATAATTAGCAACAAGAAAAATGTCACCAAGATAGCATAAAAACCCGTTTTAACTGGTAATGCGAACGTTGCATAACAATGTAATTTATCAAATAATTTCATTTTTCCACCACTAATCGATCAAGAAATACTTACACTTAAGATTGTTTACTTAAGTTCATTAGTACATTATTGAAAATTTAAATGGAAAATGAAATTTCATATTTTATGGAGAATCTGTATATTTCCGTTGGCGGGCGTGGGTTTCCTCATCACAGCTCTCAATATGGAACTTTTCTTTTGAATATATTTTCTGGACAGACCAGCCTATTTTTACTAGATGGATCAGCCAAATAATGCCAATCACCTAGTGAGATACTTGATTAATTAATAGATTACCGTTAAAAGACCTTCAATAAATTATGTTTTAATGGGGAGGGTATATAGCAAATTGTAACATATGAAAACAGGCGAGTGAACAAGAACGTGTGTCGATATGTGTGATAGATAAAAAAGCTATATTTTTAATGTCACCGTGGTCGTGTCCTGTACACAACCCTTTAATTTTTTTAATTTATATTACATTTCCAATTCAATATGTTGTATGTTGAGCCACAAGTAACGTATGTGGAATAAAATTTGGACAAAATTCAAAAGGCAATTTTTTGTAGAAAAATCTTTCTTGATTGTTCTCTCTATATGAAAACATTTGCTAATTTATTATATTAATGTACAAAAAAATTTGAGCCCATTCGAAAAGCTTTATGACAGTTTGCATGAAATTTTTGCAAAGCAGATGAAAAAGTTAGTGTTGACAATTTCTTAATTTTGATAATTAGATGTTTGATAGTTTTAGCACAGACTAACAGACATAACACTCAAAAACAAAACTTCGTCCGCTTTAACGGTCATTTCAAATGTATTTGTAGTTGGGACCGCTGACACATTTGAAATTATGGCGCCACTGACACATGAACAAGCATATGGGGGATAGACCACTAGTGAAAACTTGTTCCCAAACCTGAGGGGTAACCCACCAGTAAATGAGTGTTTGGGATCGTGAATAAAAGGTGGAGCTAGTGTTCTGGGAAAATTGTCGGATCGATGTTTTTTGAGGGAATTTCCTCATAGTGTTATGTCTGTTAGTCTGTGGTTTTAGGTCTAAAATTATTGGCATATACTCTCCGCTTCATAATAGCCCACGAATTCTCAATTGGACGCAGCTGTGGTACATTTTTTGGGTTATCAACTTTTTGTACAAAAGGTATGCCATAACCCTCGATTGCGTCCATTTTTTCGCATAATAGCTAGGTGCCAGATTGGGCGTTTGCTCCCATTTTGTTTATATGGTACCTCCTAGCGGGTCGATAACAACGCTGGATGTTTAAAATATGTGTGCCTAGATTATGACGTTTAGTATGGTGTCTGCGTTTTTTCAATGCTGGAAGGGTTGTCCAAATTTCATTCCGCTCACGTAAATGATTTTTCATCCGTATTGATTACTAAATTTGCTATTAAGATATAATAGGGGAACACGGGCTGTTAAGACTGACCCCCAGATTTTTCAGAAAATCGGATGGAGATACGTGTTTCATTTTTTGCCATTCACAAAACAAAAACCATAATCATGGCAAAATCGCGATTAAAGTAACAAATTAAAATGAAAAAATAACAGCTTAGATGTTTGGTTGAAAACACAGATATTTTTAAGACACTTTTGCGCGAAATGAGCGCCTATTCCATCAACCACCGTTCAGCAGCTTGCGTCTTCGCATGGAGAAAACCCACTAGTTCGTATTTTTGCTGCGTGGTGGCACTGTATACATTGTATTATCACTGTAAGTAAAAATAAGAAAAATAATTTTTTTGACCACAGCTTTGCCGAAGACAGCTAATAAATATAGTTCGTGGGAATAGAGTACTGATACACAACCATGCACTGAACAGTGGAAGAAATCCGACCAAAAATGCAATTAATTAAAAGCTGCTGAAAAAGTATGACAATATATATACCAACAGTTGCGGAATTTTTTAGGAAATTAAGCGCAATCAAATTTGTTCACCGCACGCACTTGTGTCCGGAGATATGGGGCGTTGAAGATCCGGAACATTACCGGTTTTCATCAAATCAGAGACCTAATTCAGAATCCGCTGAAAAAGTACAAAGAATTATACCCTTAAAGTTGCGAAAAACTTTAGCAATTAAGATGCAATCAAATTTGTTCACCGCACGCAGCTGTTGCCGAAGTTATAGGGGTTTAAATATCCGGAACAGAACCGGGTTTTCATCAAATCAGGCGCCCAATCAGAAGCCATAGCAAAAATACTAAAAATTATACATCGAAAGTTTTGAAAAACTCCAGCAATCAAAACGCATTCATGTTTATCTGCACGAAATGCCTCCAAAACAAAAAAACAGATACACTTCATTATGGATGTACACTCAATACTATATTCACCATGGCAACTGCTCAATGACGTGAATAATCATATTGAAATGCAAGTTGTGTAGTATACAAAATGATTACGAACAAAGTTTTGTCCGAAAAATTTATAAATTTCAACCAAAATGAAAGCAAGCTTGAAGAGTGGATTCGAGTCGAAAACGTATACATAAATATGAGAACCTATACAAAACAGTTTAAGACAAGGTGGGATTGACAGCAATCAACGTCAAGGTTTTACGAACGAAATCGTTGCTGGCTTGAATCTGAGGTGGTACTATAATATATTATAATCTATAATATATTATAATCTATATCAATTAAAGAATTTAAATTCATGCTCGTTTTCAAATTCATTATTGAACAGATTCAATGGTTAATTAGAAATAACAATATTTTAAATAGCTTGATTCCAGATGCAATTCAACCACAAAAAAGTTAGTGAAGATGAATCAACTCCAAATATAAAAAGGACGACTAAGGTGGGCCGAAAGCGAAAACCATTTTTCGCATTGAGGCATCGTGTAAAACGTCTGCATGCTCGTAAGCTTCTCGCAAACGAAGAAGGAAACTTGGAAAAACTTTTAATGGCGGCCGAAAAACAAGCGATATTGGAGAGTTCCGAAAACATATCCCACATTTTAAAGAAATTGAGAATGGGCGGAGAGCAATACGCGAAACAGCTACTCATAAACAAAATAGAACCGGCTTCAGTGGAGAGTAGTTTGATGCTGAAAAGCGAGCTGGCGTTAAGTAGAAGAAAATACAATACGATCGCAATGTTTTTCAAAAAAGAACTTGGGATGGTTATTTTAAGATCATAGGACTTGGTAAGTTTACTGCATGAGAATTAAGTTATTTCTTTTTTCATAGATTATTGAATTTCGGAACAAAATAATTCCCCGTTTAGAAAAACCGAACTGGGATTGGGGCTTTCGTTCAGTGGAGGTCCCATTCCGATATTTACTTGAGGCACACCTCAACCGGCTTTTCGAGTGCTACCCTAGCATAATTGAGTCGATAAAGGGACGCAATTCCGGTGAAGTAAGTTGTGTGTTGCGCATTGCTGGTGGATTCGACTCTGCCACAGCCTTCAGCCATTATAATCAAGAAGGAATAACGGGCCAAGACGGCTCGCTTGTGGTGGCCAATGCTATGTTGCTGTCAGTTGAAATTGAAGGTGGTCAAATGTTGTGGATAAATCCCGCCCCACAATCGAACGTAATGGTGCGACCTACCTTCATGGGATGGGCTAAAGAGTCGACCGAACTAACGTTGAAAATTTATCAAAAAATTTTCGACGATACAGACGATTTGAACAAACACGCAATTATAAAACACATCGAAGACATGCGAATAAAATTTAACATCGAAGCCGTTTATACATTAATCGACGGTAAAGTAGCGAACGCTATTATTGGTAATGGCAACACCCACAAGTGCCCCTTGTACTTATCGAAAAACTATTATGAAGGACAAAATTAAAACTATATCAGGAGAATTGGAGAGAGAGTTCTCTGCCAGAGTGAACAGAGCACAACCAGGAGGATCAGAAAACTCGAATACTGGTAATTTGTTTTTTATCCCTCTACTACTTTCCGTCGAGAAATCTTGCAACATGTTGAGTTTCCTTTCAGTTTCAATCCGATATCCAATTTTAGTGCAGTAGAGCATTAATTATATTTTAAAAATTTAACTTCATTGCTGTATCAGGTAATATGTCAGGACGATTATTAGCCGAACCATCTAAATTCGCAAAATGATTAAAAATTAAGGATGGCGAAAGAAATTATAAAGGGGATACGATTGCTTAGCTTCCTTAGTAGCTCGTCCCAGATTCTGGATGGCGAAAAAGTAGAAGTATTATACAATCATACCATAAAAATACCTTTAGCATATTATTCTGAAGAGGCGGGAGAATTGGCGCATCGTAGGCACAAGATGAACCGGCTATATGGATCACGAAAAGTTAGCTTACAATGTCAAGACAATTGCTTTATTGATCTAATAATATCTAATCGTGATAGGTATCTCTTGAAGCAAACATTCAGGATATGTTGGTGGCTGCACTTTCTTGGAGCGATCCATTTATAGCGGCGAATATAATTAAAAAATCTAAAAAACCAAAACGAGATTCCGAGTTCGAGGAGGTCATTTGGGGTTACATGAAATCCGCCAATATAATTCAATGTAGCACAAACGAGTAGTCAGACATGTCTGACGAAGAATTGGATGCTGAATCAGAGTTTGATTCAGAGTAAAATTTATTTTTATTTATTTATTTTTTTGATATTTTTACGACCATATTCCTTTGTTTTATGTCCAATTGATTAGAAATAAGTTCATATGAATTAATATTGTTATATAATTTTTGCGATTAGTTCCTTTATTTTAAACTCCTGTGAAACATTGTAAACTGATTTGAAAAAATTGCTCGCATATTTTCCAAAATCTCATTTTATTCTCATTTCAGAATCTTTCTCTTTTGATACTGGTTAGGTTCGTTTTTTACCATATACAAGAATTACTCGAACGTGCCGTAGTATTACCAGTTTAACAGACGCATTTTGTTTAGATACCAGTAGCACTTTCTTTCAAAACTATGCAATAAGAGTTTGCCATGCGTTAAAAACTGCGTTTTGATCGTTAAAATTTCCAAAGTGAATTAACAGCAAAATACACTTCAAACGCTTACAGTAAAATGTACTCCAGCTTCGAATGCTTATTGCACTTTGATTGCTGGAGTTTTTCGCAACCTTCCTTCGATATTTAGATTTAGGTCATTTTGCTGCGGCTTCTGATTGGGAGCCTGATTTGATGAAAACCCGGTTCTGTTCCGGATATTTAAACCCCTATAACTTCGGCCACAGCTGCGCGTGGTGAATAACTTTGATTGCATCTTAATTGCTAAGATTTTTCGCAACTTTAAAGGTATAATTCTTTGTACTTTTTCATCGGATTCCGAATTAGGCCTCTAATTTGATGAAAACCAGTAATGTTCCGTATCTTCTAAGCCCCATATCTCCGGTCACAAGTGCGTGCGGTGAACAAATTTGATTGCATCTTGATCGCTAAAGTTTTTCGCAACTTTAAGGGTATAATTCTTTGTACTTTTTCAGCGGATTTTGAATTAGCCCTCTGATTTGATGAAAACCGGTAATGTTCCGTGTGGTGTATAGAAATATATCAAGTAGGCTAAGAAACCGATTGTGAATAAACTGATCATTCAGAGCCGTTCTTTCAGTAGTAACTGACGTCTTTAGTCTGGGCTATTACATTGGCGACGAGTGGGATCTCGAAGAATACGCGAAGATCTCAAGAATTTTCTCACAGTCCAGTTTTCATTACAAGTTGTGAAGAAAAACACTTTGACAGGATGTCCCGTGTAAGTAGAGTGCATATCATGATAAAATATTAGAAATTCAGAGCAATTTATTCCATGTGTTAATCCGAATTTAGAACCATGTGTTCGTTCGTTTACCTTCTTAACGATGGGACTCAAGTCCATTGGTAATCAGAACGATCCGTTCGTTTGATTGAACTGACCAAGATGGGACTCAGGTCCATCGGTAATCAGAACGATCCGTTCGATTGATTAGATTTTTCACGCTTAAGAAAAAAAAAAGATTCGAAAAAAAAAATTCCTGACAACCGTTGCTAAGAAACATAAACACAATTATGTGATGGTTACTGGGATGCGTAACCTAATTAGAAGCTATAAAAGGAATAAATTGAAACTGAATTTTCTTCAAATAAAAAGAACAGTGGAAAACTAACTCAATTTATTTCACAATATTCAGCTGGATTTCAATATAGAAAATGGTGATGGTCAAACAAATTCTAGGTGGGAAGCATGGAAAGACCAATTTATGGCATATTTAGCCCTCAAGTCAGTTGAAAATCACGATGAAAAGTATAAAGCTCTCATGTGTTTCGGTGGACCAGATGTTAAGAAAATCGCACAAACCGCAAATTTTGAGGAATCTCATGTGTTAGATAATCCTTTTCATGCGGCAATGGAAGTTTTGGATGATTATTTCTCGCCGAAAATGTCTCTACGCTATGAGAGGTTTAGATTTCGCCAAATTAAATTTAACCCTCAGGTGAAATTGGACCATTTTGTTGTGCGTCTACGATCACAAGCTGTTAACTGTGATTTTGGTGATCAATTGGATCATATGATTATGGATCATATAGTGTTCGCTACAGAATCAGATGATAAACTTAGAGCCAAGTATTTCGAATGTGATAGACCTTTGGACGACATGATGAAGGTTGGTCGTACACATGAGTCCGTTAAAGCTCAGGTATATAAATGTAATACAAATAATAAGATGTTTGACGACTGGTTACGGAATATTCACTGATATTTACGGCTTTCTCAGTCTATTATACTTAAGCAAACGTTATATTTATAGATTGCCCGACGTTTCGGCCGTTTTTGATGGCCTTTTTCAAGGGAAAACTGGAAAATTTATTCATGTCATAGTGAGTAAAAGGAAAACAGAAAGGTACAAAAAGGGGGGACATTGACATTGTGAACTTACTCTAATTTACGCGTTTTTGTCGAATTCGCTGATTGCCAACGATGGGAGGTTTGGGAATTTTGCACGAATTTTTCTGGTCGGAAATATGGGGATTTTTCGCAATAAAAGTCATCTGGGTGCACTATTGGTCACGGAGCTCGATATGCAATTCGGACCAAACTTTATCCACTCAATGGTACGCAAAACCGATAGCATCAGGCAGGCTACTAAATTACCATTCATTCCACCCACTTTCCATGAAGATGAACGTAGCCAAAAACTTTATCGAAAGAGTAACTCGACTCACTACGGATAATACCACCAACATACAGCATACAATTTTCCAGCATCTCCGCCGTAATAATTACCCCGCCACACTCATAAACAGGCTCATACAACGGTCTAAAAACACCACGCACGAAGATGCCTCCAACATTGCACCATTAACCATAAGAAACCACAGTCAAAGCATATCAACATGCAATCACAGTCCAACAGACCCACCGAACGAACAGATATATAGATCCCTGCCGCACGTGCCAACACTCAGTACATCCATAGCGAAAATGCTCAAACCAGACTATCCCAATGTAAAAATAGCTACAAAGCCTATCAACACAGTATCAAAACTACTGCCAAACACAAAAGACTCGGTTGACCCATTGCTGCAGTCTAATATCATTTACAGCCTGTCATGCGATAATTGCACAATGAGTTATTTGGGCATGACACGCAACCAGCTTAGAACCAGGCTATATGGCCATAAAAGCAATATTAACCAGTACCACAAACTGATAGCTGATGGTACGACCAACAGCAACGAACAGCTGATCAGTCTCGGAGAGAAGACTGCGCTCATCGAACACATGATACAACACAACCATACCTTCGATCTTACCAAAGCCAAAATTATTGACAGAACCTATCGACCGACGGCTCTCCCGATACTAGAAATGTGCCACATCACGAACACACTCAACACCGTAAATCATCGCACCGATGTGGACGGGCTCAACACAACTTACGCAGGCATTCTACATACACTCAGAACTACCAATACTCGCCGCAATAAAGCTTCCGAACCAGACACAAGTAATAGAACACTTTTGGCCCATGATAGATAGTTACCGTTTCGGGTCACCATCTTTAAATCATACGTTGTAAACCGGTGGATGTGCATATCGAGCTCCGTGACCAATAGTGCACCCAGATGACTTTTATTGCGAAAAATCCCCATATTTCCGACCAGAAAAATTCGTGCAAAATTCCCAAACCTCCCATCGTTGGCAATCAGCGAATTCGACAAAAACGCGTAAATTAGAGTAAGTTCACAATGTCAATGTCCCCCCTTTTTGTACCTTTCTGTTTTCCTTTTACTCACTATGACATGAATAAATTTTCCAGTTTTCCCTTGAAAAAGGCCATCAAAAACGGCCGAAACGTCGGGCAATCTATAAATATAACGTTTGCTTAAGTATAATAGACTGAGAAAGCCGTAAATATCAGTGAGTAATACAAATATTATGGTTTATATTTATTAATTGATGATTGACACTGATGTAACAGGTTCAAGAGTTTCGAAACAAACCAGCATCTAATTCGGCAGATATATGTCAAATCAATGAAAAAAGGTCAAGTGTAGCAGATGCTCCGGAAACCATTTGGGGAATGATCCAAAATGTCCAGCACGTTCTGAGGTATGCCGGTTATATGGAAAGCTCGGACATTTCGCGAGATGCTGTAAGACCGATCGGAAAAGTTTCCATAAGATGGCTCGTAAGAATGTACCCGGAGTTAAACCGTACAGTAAACAGAATCAAAACCATCAACAAACCAGGAAACAGAAGTTTATTCCTTAAAACACCGGGACGACTTTGTTGCATATTTTTGGTTATATCTTTTGATCCAGTGAATCAATTTTCAATATAAAAAACGGTTATATTTAGGGGAATAGTTGAACTATCAAGTGAATATGAGGAGATAGGGATGCAGTTGGCCAATCCGGAAAGATTACCGGAAATGTACTGTACACCTCGAAATTTCAAAACGAATCCTTATCTGATTTTGATGTTTAGTAATGAAAACGTGTGAAATCTGAATTTATTTCTTTTGTGACCATACAGGAATGCTTTCTGTGCTACAAAAGTCATTGTCGATTACCTTGCTGGATGTCATGTGACCGAAAACACCGGTGTCCGGTTCTGGAGAACCAATTCGGATTTAGAGGTAATTACCATCATGCGACACATCAAATAACACTTTCTCGACGAAATAAGACTGTTGAAAGAGCCAAAATGACATTTTTGACGCATATGGCCATTTTCACTTCAGTCCCGGAACTCCGGTGTCCGGTTCCGGAGAACCAATTCGGATTCAGAGGTCATTACCATCATGCGACACATTGAATCACACTTTCTTGACGAAATAAGTCAAGTGGAAACAGCAAAGATGCCATTTTGGACACAGATGGTCATTGCAGTATCTGTTACCGAGATCTTGTGTTCGATTTCGGAGGAGTTGTCCACATTTAGAAGACATTTATGTCAAGTAATATTTTCTCTTCTTCTTCTTCTTCGCTTCTGTTTGGCTTGTTTGTGAAACAAAGCCCAAAATGGCACAGCGTATAAAGCTATATTGCCAGTTAATTTTCGTTTATAGTCCAATGGACTACTTTTTGTGACTAACCGACGATAAACTCGCAGCGCCACAAACTTGGTCCACCACAGCACGAGTAATTCGCCCAATCAAGGTGAAAAAAGCGAATTATCTAGCACTCGGTGAAAACCAACATGTCGACACGTTGAAATTTTCACCGGAAGTGTAATATTTTCTCGATAATCGGAAGGTCAAAGAGGACTAGTGTAGATTTAGGGGTAATTCCGACTAATCTTTTTTGTTTCTTTTAGCCATCAATACAATGGCCATTCTTGGCTGATATATTTTCACTAATTTGAATGCACAGACTGTCTAAACCTGTACTGAATTTTGATAAATTTTCATTTCCTTGTGCGGTACATGAAAACTTTTTCATTTCATTACAATAACAGTCGAAAAATTAATCGGAGGAAATAATAGAGACAGAGATGAAAAATGGGCAAACTCTGCATTTTACGAATTTGAAGTTCAACTAAACGGTTTGTGAAAACTAGCAGGCCATCTTTTTCTGCGTGTACCAAAAATTCACGTACCAAAGACTTTTACTAGAGAGACTTTCGGTACCTTGACATATATAAACCGAAAGCAAAACAAACATTCTGGGGGGGGTGGAGATAGCGTAGTTGGTAAATCAATTGCCTTGTACGCAGATCACCTGGGTTCAAATCCCAACCCCGCACATAGGGTTAGAGATTTTTCTAAAGAGATTTCTCTAACCCGACAAAGAGGCGAATGACCCAAAGGTTAAAACCTCTATAATTTAAAAAAAAACAAACATTCTCCAAGGTGGAAACATTAGGAAGACCAGCGACAATCCTAACCTAGTGTTCTGTATCTACTGTTTCGAACATTTAGAACTGGATCTCCTGAACTCACTCGTCGTGACACGTGCTATTGAAAGGTTATTATTTTTGTGGCTTTATTTGCACAGGACAAATTCCTCTACTTTTATATGTTTTGTACATGACACTTTTGACATAAATCCTTTCTCCTTGTTGCTTCTTCTTCTACGTGCTGCTCAATGAAATGTGCTATGTCATTTGCTAAATCCATTGGTATATGTCCAAAGAAAAGCCGTACGCGCAAGTATGAAATTTCCAGTTGTTCTGAAAGTATACTCAAATATTCTGAACGATTTCCTCAACCGGTGAAATGTTCTGTATAAGTGATATAGCTATTCAGAGTTGCAATATCTATCATTTCCATCACGATTTCGGGAATTACACCCACATTGATGATGGTTCTGTTTATTTTCTAGTAACCGAAAGTCGTCTATTTGGATTTTAAAATGGTGTTTATCATACATTTCCGATGTGTTCTAATCACCGCCTTTCAAGTGACACCGCATAGGGAATAAAAAGGATGCACATCAGCTGATTTACATGATGCGAAGTATATTTCAATGCACCAACTCAGAATTGTAATGTTTACCTTTATTTATTTTGAATTCTGGGTAAAACTCCAATGTTGGGTTGATGCATTGTGCATACATTATGATTATTTTCGTTTTAGCATGTACATCAGCTGTTGCGCATCGTTTATATCGTTGGGAGTTATTTTATATTTCAAATTTGAATCGAAATATTTCGACAAGCTTTTCGTAAACAAAAAATGAGTGACAACGACACCAGTAGTGATGTGAGTTTTGATCTTTCGTCTGAAGATGACGACTGCACAAGTGACCATACGATTTCTGACATCGAATCTGATATCGATTTAGAATGCGGAGCAGGGTGAGCGCTGTAATATTCTTCAACTTCTCTGTATTAGTTATTCGATATGCGTTTCTAGACCTTCGACAGTGAAACCTTCGATAAAATCCTACTATGGAAAAGATGGTACTGTCTGGAATTCTGCAGATACATCAACTCGAATAGCATTTGGTAAATTTCAACAAAATTACGGGGTTTCAAAGCAGTGCCGAAATATAACAACACCTTGTGAAGCTTTTTCGTGTTTTTTTACCAATGAAATTTTCGAACTGATGGTTCAGTGCACGAACATCTACGGCTACACTTATTCGGAAAAAAGAATAAAAAATGGAAGCCTGTCACCGTATCCGAATTGCGGAGCTTCATAGCAGTTCTTATTGCTGCTGGAAGAAATAAGCAAAACCACTTGAACATCAATGAAATGTGGACATCTTATAAAATGGCGTGTTGACTTTTATCGGATTGCAATGTCCAGGAATAGATTTCACAACATATATGTATGCTGGCGATTTGACGACATCAGAACTCGTTCAGAGAGAATGTCTGTTTCAGGCGATAAACTGGAGCCTGTGCGATGTCTACTTGACATATTTTCAGAACGATGCCGGAAAAATTACATTCCTTCAGTTTCGCTAACTGTTGACGAACGATTTTGCCTTTTCAGAGGTATGATCCAAATTACTTTATATTGTTTTTATTGAATTTGATATTTACATATCCATGTCGATGTCCCTTTAAAATTTATTTCAAAGCTAAACCTGGCCGATATGGAATTAAAATATGGGTTTGCGCAACGCTCTCGGGATATGTTTCGAACTTTCAGGTCTATTCTGGAAAAATCAACAAAACACCCGAGAGAGGACAGGCTTATGCGTGTAGTTCTGGAGCTTGCGGGACCGTTTACAGGACAGTGGAGAGAAATTACAGCTGACAATCTTTTCACTAATATACAACTAGTAAAGCAACTGCTAGACCTACATACCAGATATGTAGGAACTGTAAGATCCAACAAGCCGTGGATCCCTCAAGATTTCCTGTCTGTCAAAGATCGTGAACCCGGCTCTTTTTTAGAGGAATGGAATGAGGGAAGTAGACTAGTTTCTTACCATCAGAAAAAAAGGTAAGACGCCAGTAGTACTACTGACCTCCAAACAATTTCCGGAACCAGCTGCTTCAACAGAAAAAACGCTTGTAGTGAAGCACTACAATAAAACAAAAACGGGAGTAGATTTAGGAGACCAGCTTACTCGAAAGTACACAGTACAAAGGAGAAGTAGAGTTTGGAGTAAAAAAATTGTAATGGAAATGGTAGATATTGCAACTCTGAACAGCTACCTCATGTTTACTGAACTTTTCACTGGTTGGGGGAATCGTTCAGAATACTTGAGGATACTTGCAGAACAACTCGCAATTCCATACATGCGTGAACGGCTTTCCTTTGGACATATACCAATGGATTTAGTAAATGACGTAGAACATTTCATTGAGCATCATGTAGAAGAAGAAGCAACAAGGAGAAAGGAATTATGCCGAACTACACAGAAGTGCTGCGCCTGTGGGGAGTTGACATGTAAAATTTTAACTTTGATCTCGTGTGAATTGATGTGTTGCTTGAAACGAATTACCCCTAAATTTTCGCTGGTCCTGGTTGACCTTCCTATTAGCGAGAAAATGTTACTTGACATAAATGTCTTCTAAATCTGGACATCTCCGGAATCAAACACAAGAGCTCGGGAACAGATGCTGCGATGAACATCTGTGTCCAAAATGGCATCTTTGCTGTTTCCACTTGACTTATTTCGTCGAGAAAGTCATTCAATGTATCGCATGACCTCAAAATCCGAATTGGTTCTTGGAACCGGACACCGGAGTTCCGGGACTGAAGTGAAAATGGCCATATGCGTCCAAAATGTCATCTTTGCTCTTTCATCAGTCTTATTTCGTCGAGAAAGTGTGATTTGATGTGTCGCATGATGGTAATGACCTCTAAATCCGAATTGGTTCTCCGGAACCGGACACCAGTGTTTTCGGTCACATGACATCCAGCAAGGTAATCGACAATGACTTTTGTAGCACAGAAAGTATTCCTGTATGGTCACAAAAGAAAAAAAAATCAGATTTCACACGTTTTCATTTCTAAACATCAAAATCAGATAAGGATTCGTTTTGAAATTACGAGGTGTATAGTACATTTCCGGTAATCTCTCCGGATTGGCCAACTGCATCCCTATCCCTTCATATTCATTTGATAGTGCAACTATTCCCCTAAATATAACCGTTTTTATATTGAAAATTGATTCACTGGATCAAAAGATATAACCAAAAATTTGCAACAAAGTCGTCCCGGTGTTTTAAGGGTTATTCGAGAAGTTGACGATGTTACCGAAAAGGTTTAAATTCTCGATCTGTTCCATCTAGAGGGAAAACGATCAATTGAGGTTGATGTAGGTGGAGTTTCGGTAAAGTTTATCGTGGATACAGGCGCAGATGAAGATGTATTGAGTTTGGCTGATTGGAAGTAGACCTGTGCGCCGCCGCGCCACGCCGCCGCCGCCGCCGGTAATTTTTAACGTACGCTGACGCCGAACGGTAGATCGGCGGCGCGCCGCCGATGCATTTTTCCCGCGCTGACAATTCGTGAACTCTAAAATTGTTGAGTCATAATTTTATCCACAAATCTATGAACCGAATATACGACGTTAACTAATTCATGATTTATCACATATTGATCATTATTTGGTATTAGTGGTCGTCAATTGGATTACAAAATTAAATTAATCTTGATATTTTCTCGAAAACCACGACACTTGTTATATAATTCAAAGATCCATTCTTGCTTCGTCAACTGGTTATGATTGTGAGCATATAATATATTGTGAATGGTCCACAAATAAAAAAAAACTTCCACTTTGAAGATATATGTGCCTGAAATTTACGATTATGTGCCTGATTCTAATCTTTGCACGTAATCAATTTCACTGGAACGCAGTGTATTATTCATTGATTTTTTAACCGATTCTTAATTCCTAATATGCTACACACGATTCACCAGTCGAGCTCGTGAAACTGTTCATTATGTAATTCATGAAGTAATTAATTTTCCACATAATCTTATTATACTTACGTAAACAATTACAAGGAACTCAGACTATTATTCATGGATTATTCGCTCTGCTTTTTGGCTTTGAAATTTCTATGTGAGCTATTGTGTACAACTACTAGCAACCAGTCTCATAGGCACGAGCATTAGATACAAAGACAGTACTAGGACCTGTAACCCTGTTATTCCTTTGTTAAAATTCAGAGAAATGTTCGGAATTAAATGAAACTGCGCTGAGCAAAATACATTACCTAGCCGTCCGTGAAATAATTTAGAAAACTATAAGACACGTGACTCTGTGTAAAAAATCCAACGGTAAGCTCAAGACTAAAATATCACGATAACACGAAGAGAATTTACGAAAATCGTTGCACGTCGTTCAATTTTTGACTGTTTTAGTCAATAAAGTTAATACAAATCAATGTTTCATCGAGTTATGAATTAGAATCATAAAAAGATTAAACATATTCAGACACAACCACCTACTAAACATTTGAATATAATGTCATCTTTTTTTGCGTGAACTAGTTTTGTGAAAACACAAAAATTATTTTCAATACGAGGTTTATTTATATTTGATTGAATCGTGACCTATTTTAAAAAAATTTTCTCGAAGAATAGTTGAGCAAAGTGATCTTGACTTTTCGCGACGCTGGTGCACAGATGTGGCGATGCAGAGGGTAAGATTTCTAGTCTCATAAATTATCATCTTGTGATCTAGCCCGACTCAAGAAAGATTTTCAGTGTCAGTTGCACCAGCCCGGTATCACAGACAAATAAGACGTAACACGAGATGAATTTTCATCATTCGTAGAAAAAACGGTCGATTTCAATTAGAAATCGGTGGCGTTAGTGAAGAGATTTTGACACAGAGCTAAATGCGTTACTTATGTGGTTTTTGTTTGAGGCAAAACTGAGTCAGTTCCTAACCCCAACTGCTGTCAAATTGTAAGAACTGACAGCAGTTGGGGTTAGAACCTGACTCAGTTTCAGGTTCAAGCGAAATCGCCATTAGTTTCCGCACCCACCCGAAAACGTTACGGTCTTTTTAATCTCATGCAAACCAAAACAAACAATATGGGCCGGAAATGTGAAATTTCTTCTTGTCGAAGTGCCCAAGGTGGAAGTTGTTCACAACCATTTCTTAAGTTACAACACGATGGCGATCGGTGAGTAAGCACATAACAGGATGTTAGTAATTTAATTGATTCGGTGTATCGAATGTATGAAATGGATTAGAATTCGTTGGTACCCGGAACTGCAGGAGAAATTGGCGGGGTGAAGAGGCTACGAAAACGCTCAAACCATTTTCAATCAGACTTGTTTAGTGATCAGTTTCAACCTAACAGGAGCTAACACGTTAAGTCGTGGAATGATTATGATTGATAGTAACTGTATATTTAGTTTTCGTCAGGGTGAAGATCTGTATGATTCCAGCACATCGAGCATACTTCGCACTCAAGATAGAAGCAGATCGTACGTTGTAAGAAAATGTAGTGCCAGGGAATCGTATTCCTTATCATCGTGGCGATTTTGTAGATAGAAAGAAGTAAAAGTTAACACCAGCCTGGAAAATGAAGTAATGGGTCTACCTTGAAAGGTGTCCTATCACGATCATTAAAAGTGACATTAAATCATTGATGCTTTTCATCTCGAGAAATGTAAATGAAAAACATTTTGGCCAATGAAAGTACATCACCACCAAGCTTAACAATTCGTTTTGAATAGAATTTGTGTTTTTATCAGAATTCTAGCAGCAAAAAGAAATGGTAGAAATGCTTAAATTGATTATTTTCCACAGATATGGAAAATAATAAATGGGATGCTCCTTTTTCAAATTTTGCTCCATTCGAGCCGCCATGACATCACCAAATCACCCCAAAATTTGCTCATGAATTCAATATATGGGAGCTGTCAATTGTCCCCGGGCTTACGGTAAAGATGACTAAATAGAAACAAAAAAAAATGAAACGACAACAACAATTAATTTCCTCAAACAAAACAAAAACTGTTTTACCGTTGCTTAATTTCCCAAATATAGAACAATAAATAATTATTATTGGTCATTGAAATACAGTCGTTACTCTGCATTCTTCAAATTTGTCCATTGCAATCATTATTTCATGCGAAGTCGTAGTATGCGACATCGACAATTTTTCTATTTCGTTCTTCAAATTTTACAACTGTAAAAATAGTTTCATTTATTATCTTGCATTTGGCAAGCAGGGTGGGCACTATTCGAGCTTCAGTTGAAAAAAAAATTTGATATGGTTGCGAGAATTACATTTTGTGCAATGTGTTCAACAGATGTCGCTAGTACATCGTGGGCGATGATTTTTTTAGATTTACTTTAATCTGTAACGTTTATTTGTATGTGCTGTGAAGTCTGTTACAATAGAAACCGAAAATTTGGGAAAGGAATTGTACTGTCAAGAATTTTTTTAGTTACATAGGCGTCAATATTCGTCACGCCGACAAACGCCGGCGCGCCGCCGCCGATGGGGTCCAACGGCGTGACGCCGCCAACGCCGCCGCCGCCGGCCAAAAATTTCGCTTACGCCGCCGCCGATTAAAAATGCATCGGCGCACACCTCTAATTGGAAGATGATAAAACGCGTTGGATTTACAGGGTTTGATGTTAGGAAGGGCAGTAACAAGATTTTTCGGGCTTATGGAAGTAACAAACCGTCGATAGTGCTTGGAGAAATTTGCAACAAAGTCGTCCCGGTGTTTTAAGGGTTATTCGAGAAGTTGACGATGTTACCGAAAAGGTTTAAATTCTCGATCTGTTCCATCTAGAGGGAAAACGATCAATTGAGGTTGATGTAGGTGGAGTTTCGGTAAAGTTTATCGTGGATACAGGCGCAGATGAAGATGTATTGAGTTTGGCTGATTGGAAGTAGACCTGTGCGCCGCCGCGCCACGCCGCCGCCGCCGGTAATTTTTAACGTACGCCGACGCCGAACGGTAGATCGGCGGCGCGCCGCCGATGCATTTTTCCCGCGCTGACAATTCGTGAACTCTAAAATTGTTGAGTCATAATTTTATCCACAAATCTATGAACCGAATATACGACGTTAACTAATTCATGATTTATCACATATTGATCATTATTTGGTATTAGTGGTCGTCAATTGGATTACAAAATTAAATTAATCTTGATATTTTCTCGAAAACCACGACACTTGTTATATAATTCAAAGATCCATTCTTGCTTCGTCAACTGGTTATGATTGTGAGCATATAATATATTGTGAATGGTCCACAAATAAAAAAAAACTTCCACTTTGAAGATATATGTGCCTGAAATTTACGATTATGTGCCTGATTCTAATCTTTGCACGTAATCAATTTCACTGGAACGCAGTGTATTATTCATTGATTTTTTAACCGATTCTTAATTCCTAATATGCTACACACGATTCACCAGTCGAGCTCGTGAAACTGTTCATTATGTAATTCATGAAGTAATTAATTTTCCACATAATCTTATTATACTTACGTAAACAATTACAAGGAACTCAGACTATTATTCATGGATTATTCGCTCTGCTTTTTGGCTTTGAAATTTCTATGTGAGCTATTGTGTACAACTACTAGCAACCAGTCTCATAGGCACGAGCATTAGATACAAAGACAGTACTAGGACCTGTAACCCTGTTATTCCTTTGTTAAAATTCAGAGAAATGTTCGGAATTAAATGAAACTGCGCTGAGCAAAATACATTACCTAGCCGTCCGTGAAATAATTTAGAAAACTATAAGACACGTGACTCTGTGTAAAAAATCCAACGGTAAGCTCAAGACTAAAATATCACGATAACACGAAGAGAATTTACGAAAATCGTTGCACGTCGTTCAATTTTTGACTGTTTTAGTCAATAAAGTTAATACAAATCAATGTTTCATCGAGTTATGAATTAGAATCATAAAAAGATTAAACATATTCAGACACAACCACCTACTAAACATTTGAATATAATGTCATCTTTTTTTGCGTGAACTAGTTTTGTGAAAACACAAAAATTATTTTCAATACGAGGTTTATTTATATTTGATTGAATCGTGACCTATTTTAAAAAAATTTTCTCGAAGAATAGTTGAGCAAAGTGATCTTGACTTTTCGCGACGCTGGTGCACAGATGTGGCGATGCAGAGGGTAAGATTTCTAGTCTCATAAATTATCATCTTGTGATCTAGCCCGACTCAAGAAAGATTTTCAGTGTCAGTTGCACCAGCCCGGTATCACAGACAAATAAGACGTAACACGAGATGAATTTTCATCATTCGTAGAAAAAACGGTCGATTTCAATTAGAAATCGGTGGCGTTAGTGAAGAGATTTTGACACAGAGCTAAATGCGTTACTTATGTGGTTTTTGTTTGAGGCAAAACTGAGTCAGTTCCTAACCCCAACTGCTGTCAAATTGTAAGAACTGACAGCAGTTGGGGTTAGAACCTGACTCAGTTTCAGGTTCAAGCGAAATCGCCATTAGTTTCCGCACCCACCCGAAAACGTTACGGTCTTTTTAATCTCATGCAAACCAAAACAAACAATATGGGCCGGAAATGTGAAATTTCTTCTTGTCGAAGTGCCCAAGGTGGAAGTTGTTCACAACCATTTCTTAAGTTACAACACGATGGCGATCGGTGAGTAAGCACATAACAGGATGTTAGTAATTTAATTGATTCGGTGTATCGAATGTATGAAATGGATTAGAATTCGTTGGTACCCGGAACTGCAGGAGAAATTGGCGGGGTGAAGAGGCTACGAAAACGCTCAAACCATTTTCAATCAGACTTGTTTAGTGATCAGTTTCAACCTAACAGGAGCTAACACGTTAAGTCGTGGAATGATTATGATTGATAGTAACTGTATATTTAGTTTTCGTCAGGGTGAAGATCTGTATGATTCCAGCACATCGAGCATACTTCGCACTCAAGATAGAAGCAGATCGTACGTTGTAAGAAAATGTAGTGCCAGGGAATCGTATTCCTTATCATCGTGGCGATTTTGTAGATAGAAAGAAGTAAAAGTTAACACCAGCCTGGAAAATGAAGTAATGGGTCTACCTTGAAAGGTGTCCTATCACGATCATTAAAAGTGACATTAAATCATTGATGCTTTTCATCTCGAGAAATGTAAATGAAAAACATTTTGGCCAATGAAAGTACATCACCACCAAGCTTAACAATTCGTTTTGAATAGAATTTGTGTTTTTATCAGAATTCTAGCAGCAAAAAGAAATGGTAGAAATGCTTAAATTGATTATTTTCCACAGATATGGAAAATAATAAATGGGATGCTCCTTTTTCAAATTTTGCTCCATTCGAGCCGCCATGACATCACCAAATCACCCCAAAATTTGCTCATGAATTCAATATATGGGAGCTGTCAATTGTCCCCGGGCTTACGGTAAAGATGACTAAATAGAAACAAAAAAAAATGAAACGACAACAACAATTAATTTCCTCAAACAAAACAAAAACTGTTTTACCGTTGCTTAATTTCCCAAATATAGAACAATAAATAATTATTATTGGTCATTGAAATACAGTCGTTACTCTGCATTCTTCAAATTTGTCCATTGCAATCATTATTTCATGCGAAGTCGTAGTATGCGACATCGACAATTTTTCTATTTCGTTCTTCAAATTTTACAACTGTAAAAATAGTTTCATTTATTATCTTGCATTTGGCAAGCAGGGTGGGCACTATTCGAGCTTCAGTTGAAAAAAAAATTTGATATGGTTGCGAGAATTACATTTTGTGCAATGTGTTCAACAGATGTCGCTAGTACATCGTGGGCGATGATTTTTTTAGATTTACTTTAATCTGTAACGTTTATTTGTATGTGCTGTGAAGTCTGTTACAATAGAAACCGAAAATTTGGGAAAGGAATTGTACTGTCAAGAATTTTTTTAGTTACATAGGCGTCAATATTCGTCACGCCGACAAACGCCGGCGCGCCGCCGCCGATGGGGTCCAACGGCGTGACGCCGCCAACGCCGCCGCCGCCGGCCAAAAATTTCGCTTACGCCGCCGCCGATTAAAAATGCATCGGCGCACACCTCTAATTGGAAGATGATAAAACGCGTTGGATTTACAGGGTTTGATGTTAGGAAGGGCAGTAACAAGATTTTTCGGGCTTATGGAAGTAACAAACCGTCGATAGTGCTTGGAGAAATAGATGCAGAGATCAAGCTTGGAAACAAAAGTTGTGATACAACATTGTTCATTATTCAAGATGGAAAGTGTTCACTACTATCTGGTAAAACATCTGAAGCTCTAGGCATCGTGAAGTTTCTACATGTAGTTTCTCAAACACCATTCCCTGCTACTAAAAGTAAAGGGTAGTAATTTAATTTTATCTATTTTACATAATGAATAATAGTTAATATTAGATATGTACGCATCGAATGAAATAAACAAATCATTCCCACCTGTAAGACAATCTATTCGGCGAATACCTATACCATTAGAAGAACTCACTCTACTCAAATTAAAGGAATTAGAAAGCCAGGATATAATTGAACGAGTGAATGAAGCGTCCGAGTGGGTTTCACCTATGTTAGTAAAACGGAAAACTGTGGATGAGGTTATAACTATTTTATAATTCTTTAAATAATTAATAATTTGAAATATTAAATTCAAGGTAAGAATAATAATCGATAAAATAAGGGAAAAAAAAGTAAAAATGTCGAGAGATCTAAAGAGAAAGGCTAAAAATTCAAATATTGATGTAGGTGATCAAGTAGTTATTAAAAATACGATCAAAAGAAACAAATTAACAACCAATTTCAATCCACAACCTCATATGGTATTGAAAAGAGCTGGAACAAGATTGACTGTCAAAAACATGGCAACAGGAGCTGAGATGGACAGGCATGTAAATCATGCAAAGAAACTAGTATCTGCAAATCCTTTTGAGAAGCCAGAGATGCAAGAAGATGACAGAGCTAAAACAGGACCAGTACGATTTCGTGAAACTAAAAGACAAATCAAAAAGCCTAGTTATTTGAAGGATTATTCAATATATAGATGTAATTAAAATAATAGAAGTTCAAAACACTAAGAAAACAAGGAAGAGATGAAGTGTATAGAAATATATCAAGTAGGCTAAGAAACCGATTGTGAATAAACTGATCATTCAGAGCCATTCTTTCAGTAGTAACTGACGTCTTTAGTCTGGGCTATTACATTCCGGATCTTCAAAGCCTCCTATCTCCGGTCATTAGTGTGTGCGGTGAACAAATTTGATTGCGTTTAATTTTTTAAATTACGCAACTGTTGGTGTATATATTGTCATACTTTTTCAGTGGCTTCTAATTAATTGCCTTTTTGGTCGGATTTCTTCGACTGTGCACTGCTAGGACCCATACAAAACTGACTCAGACATCACTTCGCTGAAAGTTTAATAACTTCTTTTATCAAAGCCGGATTGAATAGCAGTCTTCGACAAAGTTGTAGACAATTAAATTATTATTCTTATTACAGTGATAATACAATGTATACAGTGCCACCTAGCAGCGAAAATGCGAACTAGTGGGTTTTCTCCATGTAAATTGTCGAAAAATCCCATACAAACTTTAGGAGCGTTGGTCCGGTAGCTAGACTTGTCCGATTTGCTTTAAATTTAGTGCAAATACTCCTGGCGCAACAAGGAATCGTTTCAATGGTGGGCCGATTGGATTTTCAAAAAATCATTATTTTTCTGGGCAGTCTAATCCACAGGCTGAAGCAATTTAATATAATCGTTATCTTGTTTGAGATATGGCACCTTGCATGAAAAGCATTTTTTAGTTTGGTGGGAAGTTGAGAACCATAGCAAATGGAATTTCTTTTTGGTTTATTTTCATTAGGGCTATAGAAAACATTTTAAAATATGTTTAAACTAATGGTGAGATGGAAAAGTGATCTGTTTCGCTGTGAGCAGGTGACAACATGATTTGCACCAAGCCACCTGAATTCGCAGTTGCGGCACGGGACGATTACGAACATGAGTTAATGCAACATTCGCCAATGAGCAAGTGACCTCATGACAGTACAAACATTTAACGGTAGTTACCACATTTTTATAATTTATAACTTAGCGGGTATCGACGGTGTTCACAACTCACCATGGTTCATAACTCCCACCGTCCTCTACTATTAGTAATAATTTATAATGTTTCTGTTTGCGAGACTGTGTAACTCGTTTGTGCTGATCCAGGGAGGATGCTTCAAGATCATTTTCAGACTTTTGTTCTGAATCATTTGAAGCGATTTCTTTCAGGTAGCATGGCAACTTACCCCCAACTTGGCACTGCATATAGCATTGCCGCCCTAAATAAGGAATTGTCGTCTAGGTTAGGATACTGTATAGGTTGAAACAGCAGTACGAATGCCTGTACTGAACCGTGCAATGGATATCACTTTCATAATCACGGCCCACTGCAATTGGCAATAAGCAGTGTTTTAGTGGCCGACATTGCCTGTCTCGTATGCAATTGTAGTAAGTGATTCTGGCGGGGAGCCCTTCCGAGAACCTAGCTCTACAGCTCCAGTAGGAAAACTCAAAAAAAGTGCGCTTGATACTTCTGTTTTTTTTGTTTGTTGTCATCATAAGATAGTACAACTCGTTCAATCGAGAGATTGGCGCTTGTCACCAACGTGTTGCGGCGGTTTTGTCAGTCTCTGATTTTGTCTGCACCCGCTTTTTGTCAACTTCCGAGTTTGTCAGCTTTTGGACCCAATTTTGTCAGCCTCTTATAAAAACCGTTTGATGAGCTGTAGTAGACGAACCAAGCTAAATTCTAATAAATCCTACTTTAGCATTTTTTCTTAAAAAACCAAAAAAAATGTAAAAAAGAAAGAAAATATTTTTTTAATAACCTTAATAATATTAAGAAGAAATTAATACTAAATCATCAAAAAGTTTTGAGACTATGTCTAGAGAATAAAGAAGAATATTTTAACAGCTTCGATTTATTAAACAAAATCGGAAAAATATGTATCGATTTTGTTAATGTCCCCGTTTTTGTCAACCTAAAATTCTCCATAAAAACGGCTCTCCACCGAATCTCAGTAGCCAAGCACTAAGAGAAGATACTACAATCGTGAGCTACTTTGATCCAGTTCTAACCTCATTATTCAACCAGCTCCTGATTGGTCATTTTGCGAATCAAGAGTGTTCATAATATTTACAAAATGATTTTAACAGTGCTGCTGAATAGGGGAGAGTAGGGATACACCAACCACTGGGTTAGGTGAACCACTAAGGATATTACCTCATAGCCTGATGATTTTTACACCCACATTTTTTTTCTTGTTAGCTCTTTCGATAACCTAACCTCACACGCATTTGCGATAGCGTCAAACGGTTGATGACACTTTAAGCCGAATTTTAAGGTTCCGAAAAGCCGATTTGTAGTTATTTGAAAATCCAGTAACATAGGGTAGACGTGCCCTTATAATTCTCATGAGTCAGGATGTCACATTATTTCGCCGATAACTTGGCTTATAGTGATCGGATTGTGCTTATATAGACGTCAACAGCTTTGCTTCATTGCTAAGAAGCAGTACCATACAAAATCTGGCTTGGAAAATAAAAAAATGCTCGCGCTTAAGCGAAGCGAAAAGTCGAGTACAACGCTCCCTTATTCATCCTGCCATTTGAGATAGCAGACACTGCTCTAACTAATGTGCTCAAATGGGTGAGATGAATAGAGGTGCTAAGTGACCATCCACAAATGACGTAGCATTTTTGAGTGATTTTTAACACCCTTTTCCCCCATTGTAGCATTTCGTCACAAACCTAAATACCCCCTGGTAATTACGGAGCTTGACCCCGTAAAAAAATTTAAAAAAATAAAGAACGATGTTAGTTAGATGGAACGGGTATATAGTTTTGAGAGGTCATAGTGGTCATTCCTAGTCCCAACACTTTCATATGTTTGTATGGCAGGTATTTTCTAGTACTAGTACTTACGCTTAGAATTTGTAGGTTCAATTTTTTCGTCCTCAAAGTATGTAGGATATAATCATCTCTAAACTCAAAGTAATGTATCAGATGAATGAAAACAAATGGTGATGTCGGATCGCGATGAGTCAAGCGAAGCGGTTTCCAAACCTGCGAGTATTTTTTTGCAACAGACGCAAACTGGCAGAATTCACATGTACTCCTCGGATTGATTAAATCATTTGTTTGTGCACTAAATAGCCATGAAAATTGAACCATTGAGAAAAAAGCTTACCGCTGGTTCAGCAGTCCCGCGCTCTCCACTAATTAAAACCGTGATCCCTAGCTGTTTTAAAATCTCTTTAAATCAACTAGCACTTACTGGTTGATAACAAGAAACATCAGCCATCATGCTACTCATATTCAACGCATCAGAAATTAAAAAAAAAGATTAAAGGATTATTCTGATATTCGAGTGTCGCTTGAAGGATTGTTCATCATTTTGTTAACTTTAACCCTCAAAAAGGGAAGCTAAAATTGTAACTTCAAGAAGCATCGCTCCTAAGACCTTATGAAATCAAAAGCCTTTTTTGTCGTTTTATCAGTGATAAAATCGATCATTTGCATTTTAAATTACAAGTTCTTTGAAACTCGTGAACCGTAACTATCCGGGACTCTGAAACCCCTTGCCTTTTTGAGGTTTAACATTATGATTCCTGAGGTTGGAGCTTTATTTTATTATACTGCCTATAGTAGTAAGTCAGTCCCATGTAGATAGAGACAGCATAGTTGCAGCAGTCCCAGGTCCGTATTCATCATAAACCTGATTGGGCATTTTTCGTTGGACTCTATTACAAAAGACCAACTTGCTGAAAACAGCTTTCAAAAACCTTGAATTTAAATCAACATTCTAAACTACACCTTATAACTTTTGCAACATATCAACAGTCTTAGCAAAAAAGTTAGCCGGGCACATAATCAGCCCAAGTGGTTTAATCAAACCTAACAATTTGCAATGCAATTACCATTCTTGCGACAAAATACGGCATGTATAGCCATTCACTTTCAATCATGACCCAGTTTAGATTTTCGTCTAGTTTCACTGGACTTTCATTTCTGTACTCTCTCGTGGTATCGGGTTTTCCTAATTATTGCTCACGACATATACCTACTTCATTTCGGTGTTCATCTGCAACTTACCCATAAAATTTATGTGCATTCAGTAGCCGCAGATTGGCGTTTCGTTCCCGCGGTTTGAAGTACTCGGTTGCATAGCTGTTCGAAGTGAACCGGTGGCTTGCGAACAGCAGCAAAATACACAGACCGCTGACGGCACACACTCCGATTAGGTTAATGCGGCGTGACATTTTTCCCCGTAGTCGTTCCACCACTTTCTCCATGTACTGCAGGAAAAGGAAAATCAAGTACACCTTTACTTCACCGCCTTACGTTTGTGAGGTTTATTGCTTTTCTTCCAATGCTATTATTAACATCAACACCTGCTAGGTACCAGCTGGGAAACATCGGTTTCCCATACTATTGCCACAACTATTACCGTGCCACTCTAAACGTAACACGCCCTTGATAACACAAATAAACACAATATTATATTCCAGCTACTATTGTAACACACGTAACTAAACATAATCACAATCAAATTAGGCAAAACTAGAAGCTGCCACCGGAGTGACGAAATCTCACACAATCACTCTCCACGGTGCCATTTGCATACATATCCTTTATATCGCAAGCATAGAAACAATCGCTCGAGTCTCTGTGGGATCTCAACGCGAAAACAATCTAAACTTAGACCGACGGAATTTCATCTCCTCGAGCCATCACCCATCACTACTCTTTTCCACTGTGATCCCATTCGGGAAGCCACGGTACCAGCACTAGAGAAAGGAAAATCAATGGCCACGAATGAAAACGACACCGAGTACATAAACGTTTCACAATGATGTTGAAAGCACGGCGGATGGAAGCAAATTGATCGCTGTTTTCAGTTCCGATGTTTTCATTTTTTGCGAAATTCGCGACTTTCTGCTTCGCAGTGCAGTGCAGACAGAGCAACAGTTTGACAGCGAGAACTGTCACTGTCATGTTTATCGTTCAATGGGCGGGGAAATAGAAGCCCGCCTCTCGTAATATTGAAAGCCCGAGTAAATGTCATTTTTAAATGGAACAGCGCTCATTTTATAAAATAAGGGGAAGGGGTCTAATTCAAACCGCTGGTAAATTCGGATCCCCGCAGCTGTTTCTCAGCTATTTATTTATTTATTTCTTTATTATGTCCATCGGACTTTAGGGTCTACATGGGCAGTCAGGATGGGAAAAGGCCCATTTGAGTTGGACACCTTTATAAAACCTTTATAAAATTCAGAATTTATTTTCTAATGTGTTTTGGCAGATGAAAATAAAACAAGAGGGTGAATGTTTTTACGTTTCTTTGAAAAATGAGTGAAGCCAACATAAGCGGCTGGATGTTGTTGGCTCGAATCAAAACTTGTCGAAAGTAAACAAAGTTCATTTCATATCGTCAACCTGGCGCCCAGGTGGTGAAATCAACTGGGTGCTGGAGCGTTGCCAAAAAAATTTTATTTCCAGATTAATTTTTACTAAACTTCCCAGTTTAACTCAACCGGAATGCCGGCTGGTTCTAATTCGTATTCCGGCTCCGGTGACACAACCGATTCAAGTTAGAATGTTTAAGGGGTACCATTTCGATGCGGCTTAGCCGCATAACCGAGGCCTAGGAACTGAAGCGGCCCAAAGCCGCTGAGGATCCGCCGGGCGAGGTGGCCACCGACCAGCCGTCGGAAGCAAGCGAACCTGTGATCCACTCGTTTGCCCGGCTTACTCAAACATAGGGGCTATGCCTAGGTTAAGTCCGACTGAGCGGTAGCGAAGTCGGACAGCACGCGCAAAAGCGATGTGGCGTAGCCACATTGGGTGGTGGACACAAAATAAAATTGGCAACGCTAGCAAAATGTAAACACAAATGAACACTCCGGATGAACCTATCGTCAATTGACATTTCGACGAGTTTTGATTCGAGCCAATAATATGGGCCCACATAAGCTGGCTTTCTGGCTCGGCTAGTTGTCAAATATGACAGCGAACGCGCTTTAAGCAACGTTCACATTGCTACGAGCCAATGTTGTTAACTCGACCTGAAACTTTCCGAATGCAAACAAACTTCATTTTGATGTGCTTAATTGGTTCTCAGGTTATAAAAGCGTTCAGATTTTGTGGAGAAGAAGCGATGCAAGAGAAAGCGTGAATTCTCATATATTGTTATTAATTACTTGTTTTGATTCCAACTTTTAAACAGTGTTATACAGTTCATGTGAACAGACCTTGAACATTTGAAACGTAGCTACTGGCATTTGGTGGCAGCTTCAGACAACAAACAGTTTTCACGGGGCTGAAATAAAAACATCATCATTGCACTCCCGTGCCCTCTGGCGGTCGACATCCAGCGTTAGATCACGAATTGTTGCAGTTATATTGCTTGTGGCAGTAAAAACTGGATTCTAACCACACTGCGCACTTACTATTCTTCTATTGAATTCTTCTCATAGACTGGTTAGCTCGACTGGTCTGTCCATGAAAATACCATCTCTATCACTTGAAATACATGTGATTTGACAGCTCGCAGTTTTCAGTAGCAGTTTGATCACTCGCACTTCGAAAGTGCGGAGTCCAGGTTGGTGGGAAGTGCGCAATATTTGAAGAACGAAATAATGAAAAATGTCGCACGTACTTCAATTATCCATGGGAAAACAGAAACACACAGAAAAAAATGTTGTTACCTAATAATAATAATAATAAGAGTTTTTCACTCTTACCAAGAAAACAACCAATGCATACTATTAGTTTGAAAATAAAACTTTTATTTTGATGCTATTCTTCATTAGCTTACAAGGAAAACTTTTATTTTGATTATAATTCTTGATTAATTTAAAAGTTTCACTTTCAACCTAATATTGTTTGATTGTTTTTTGCTAAGAGTGGAACCCTCATACTTTTACCAATATGTTTTCTGTATGTGGTGACAAATTTAAAGAATGCAGAGCTACGATTACATTTTTTAAACCCAACACAACCATTTCTTGTTACGGGAAATTAAGCAACTCCAAAATTGTTTTTCTATTCGTGTGAACAAATCAATTCTTGTCGTTCATGGGTCGTATCATTATCGTCGCTCTTTTAGAATAACGGAGACATCAAGTACTCTTTATTTTATTTTACAGGCTGGCTTTTTTCTATTGCTTATAAGTACTTATAAGTAAGGCGATATCACCGACGAACCGACGTGCCACATGGAACAAAAAATGCGTCAGATATTGTCCTAATTGTTTAAATTCAAATACGTTGATAGGTAGTCATCGTCGATAACACAACAGTACGCAAAAACCAAGGTATATCGACGTTGTACCAGGTATGCTAGAACGAACAATCTTACTTTTATCATGTTGAAGATCGTTTTTCCAGCTTTTTATTATCCAATGTATGTACTATTTAACAAAACTATCCGGTACAAGCAAAAAAGTAACAGAATGCATGCATTTTCAATTAGTTCTTAATACTATTTTGATGCATATTACCACTACATACGCAGCTGAGGGAATTGCACACCTTCTGTAATATTAAACACTTATCGTGAAGCCTGCCCAGATTCAAACATGGCGGAGCGATCTGTCGTAGTTTGACAGTAGTGATCGCTTCATTTCAAAACAATCGTTATTTTGTATGGGACACTCTTCGAATGCCTCTGTCATGTCGGTTCGTCGGTGGCTATATAGCCTATTTTTAAAGAGTCAGTTGTGTTATTGAGGTCATTTAATCAAGCTCTCAGAGACACAACCCTTAAAATTTCCTTGCCAATATCAGAATGAGACACATTCGCATCAATGTTTTCATGTTTTGAACGTAGGTGAAAACTCATTATGTAAGCTATGGGAGAATTCAATTTTATAAAATTCCATGGCTCTACTTTCCCTTTCAATAAAAGCTTTCTTGAACAATTCCTGCGTTGGACACTTCGACAGGAATACATTTCACGTTTCCGGATCATTTTGTTTGTTTTGGTTTGCATAAGATGAAAATGGCGGTAACGTTTTCGGGCAAGACGGTACATGTGGCCACCTTTTTCTATGTATAAGTACAGTTGTCATTTTCTTCGAAGAAACCGATAAAAGAAACGGATTTGAGGAAGAAAACATAAATAAATGAGGTTGTGGGCTTTTATGTGGCCAGAGGTTTTGTTCGGTTCGGTCATAATTATTTTTTATTGGTAGTTTAGAGATAAAAAAAATGTCTCTAAATTTTCAAATCCGAGATCCGCCGCGAAGCTCGGTCTTTTCTCTCTTCCTCGTGCGACAAAGAATCAGGATGCTCGTTTGGATCTTTATGTTTATTTCCATGGTCGTGGACGCCATGTTTAGTTCTACATGTATAAAACTAATAAATACACTCAAAAGTTACGAATGTTCCAATCTTTCCTTCCATCCATCTTGTTTTTGGGGTGCCTGCGGAAACGATGCGACGCATTTTAGCTATATGTCAAAATCGCTTTCATTAGCGCCACGCTTGGTGAGATGGCGCATTCTTAATAACTTAAACCACAGAGAACAGACATATAAGCTAGAACAAAGTTTCTCGAAAAATCTGTGTAAACATTGAAAAGCAAATACGTTGATAATCACCATCGCATACAGGTTTGCATGCGTGAGTCACCATTGTATCCAAGTTTGCAAACAAGTGCCGTATAGCGATGGCTGGCCGATCGCAGCGCCAGCCAGTGGCAAGTTGCTACTTGCTGTTGTCATTTCAAAGCGCCAGTTTTATTCCTTACTCAAGTTTAAAACTTTACTTGTATGTCAGTTCTCAGTGCTTAAATCGACCTTTTTTTCTGTGGGCGATGAAAATTCATTTCGTGTTACGTCTGTTTGTCTGCGCTATTACCTTGGACTCTGGACGAGTTCGAATGTTTATCTGTATCTCATTTGACTTGTGTTCACTGGGCCAATTGAAAGCAGTATCTTTTCATTTGACAGGACCAAACGAAACCGCAACTCATTTGAATGCGATGGCGAATGAAGAGTCATGAACTGAACATCAATAATTATTCAATAATGTGTTAAATGAATATGAATGTTGCCATAGCCGACTTTCGTTCATTCAATTTCGATTGAATTAACTGTAAGTTTACTGCACTGCTTGGACAGTTCTTTATGCAATTTTAGTGTACAGTGAGTATTCAATTCATATTTCACGGATTTTGTTCTCTAATTTCTATTTAGTTTTCAAGAATTATGAAAGAAAAACAACATTTATTTTGGGAATGTTGAATTGTCTATTTTTACAATGATTTTGTTCCGTTTGCTTGTTTTTTTTTTTTTAAGTTAAAATATTTCTGCTATACGTTCTGTGTTTAATACCTCTGTTTTGCATACTAACGTGAACTTTGTTCTGTTCAAAATTTTGTGACTTCGGTTCCGGTTATCCAACTTGTTGACGAAAGCCAAATAGTGTGTCCGTATTCCTATGTGAGTGACTTCTAATGGAGCGCGTGAGAAAGTTAGTCATTTGGGGTGTGATGATTTATATGGTTTTGAAGTAGGGTAAATATACTATATTATATATAAATTATCAAATAATGGAAATATTACCTAGAAAGCGTGTGCCTGTAGAGTGACTGCTATAGGCGTATTTGGAGATCTTTCGTATTTGAATATTGTGCAAATTGGAAAGTAGATGAATCAATTGAACGGCTTTGGAACGACAATATTGTCCAAATTAGGCACTTTACACTATTATTAATTGCTTCGAAACTATCAGATGGGACCTATGAACGATGAGAGAAAGGAACTGTTCGAATTTGATAGCACGTGATCTTTCTAGGGAATATCGACAGTTCGGAATGGAGTGAACAAGGACAAAGAAAGCTTATTTTTATTATAATGCTGAAACAATTGCTTTGTATCGATGCTAACCTTGCTCCGGCTGAAATCGCATGCATCTGTTTGTTACCGTCACAAGCTTGCGTGGAATGCCCTTCGTTTATACAATTAGTTTTTTTTTGATTTTTCAACAAACACTCAACGTTCGTAAATGTCATCGCTCTTCTTTATATTCCAGTGCGATGCTGTAATGATTTCATATATAACAATACTATCTACACCGTTGTTATGTCAAAACCTTATTATGTTTAAATATTGAACTGGTTTCCTGTTTTCAAATTGTCGCTTTACTATTCGTCCTTTGCTATACAGTTCGAATCAATAATGCGTGTGTTTTTCTACCAACCGTAAATATGATCGATTTCTAATGATTTCGGGTTGTATTTGCTTACAGTAGTATAAAGGTTCAAATCACATTTGAAACGAATTTTTTTCAGGACCCTGTAAAATCATGGTATTATAAAATAGGTTTTAGGTTATGTCCAAAATGTTCATTGAGTGTTTTTCGAAAGAAAAGATAATTTAATGCTTGTCTCACCGTTTCTTTTTGATACACGTACAAGATTTGTTTTTTTATACAGGAACGTTCAGACAGTAGATGAAAAAAGAATCGTAATCGTAATTCGGTTTTTATATAAGTAATTGATTCCGTTTAGTTTAATTAAATAACGTTTTTCCTTGGTTGTTGCTTACAATTTTCATTGCTATCACTAAAGAGGACTATCGTTTCAGGATAATTCTTTGGCAGTAGTTCTTTCTATTTATTGGTATGTTATTCTTCTTTTGTAGTTATATAAATCTTACTACAACCGTCTTCTGATCTATCTAAACTCTATATTTACATTCATACAGTTTGTATCCGTCAAAACAAACTCGCTATTCTTTGAATTTCGTCGACAAAATGAAGGACATCCTACGTGTTATAATGTACCATTATACTTCTAATTTACTAATCATTCATCACTTTCGTGTTAAAGCCTTCAATTTTCTATATTACTGGTAGTGACAAAGGGAAAATGTTCTAACCTCAAAACTGATAAAAACATTTTTCCTATAGAGGAAAATGATATTTATGAGTATTTGGATTTGCAAAGTTTACTAACTATAGCGATGGATTGTTAAACCACTGCAACAGTATCGTTCTAGGGTAGTTTTAATCAATTTACAGATTGTAAATTGAGTCATTGTGCGCTTGAAGGCAGCTCCCGCCAATATAAATTCAAAACTCTCTCATGTCTATTAGACATAATTTTAGTGCACTTGATTGCAAAATCTCATACACGGTGTCTTTTTCAACAACTTTATGCAAAAAAATTCAGCATCTCTGAAACTTCAGGATATGAAAGAATGGGCTTTCCCCTTTCATTAGAAACCAAAATCAAAATAATCCGTCGGGGGGTCTAGAGCAACTTTTTTTTTGAAGTTTTTTTTTCGTGAAAACATAGATTTTGCAATGGAACTAGTTCATATTTCTGCCCCTAGATGGTGCTTTAGACGTTCGAACAACACTAAAAGTGAGAATCTGATAGATTATTTAATTGTCTACAACTTTTTTACCAACTAAAAAACGATTTGAAATTATCCGGAAAAGTTGTTTAATATTTTAACGAATTCTAAGTCTAAATTAGTTTCACAGAAGTCCTAGTGGTTTGTCAATTCACAAGCACTTTTTTTTATTTTCCAAAGAGTTGTGTTTGGTTCAACAGTGAATACAGCGGAATTTGAGAGCTTGGAAAGTCTCATCTTTTAGCTGAAAATTATAATTCCCTGATACAGGGCACCATTAATATTTTTGGGAAGAGAAGTCTTAGATAAGTGTTGACCAAACTACTATGATATTATTATTCTTTTTCATGGTGGTGATTCCTCCCGTAGAAACAGCTTTTTTCAATGAGGTATGCCTTCTTTTTCAGTTTTTCGATTATTCTCAGGGATGACTGATAACTACTTTTACATGAATCTCCTACTCTGTTAGCATCTTCGTATAAAATTCACTTGTCCTGAGCTTCAACCTTTATATTTGCACAAACTCAATGAAACTTTTAACGCACCATTGCAATATTTCGCGGATTTCATTGCAACGCTTGGTTAAAAACGCTGATTATCCGTTTTCAAAATCAACTCAATGTGACAAACAGCGAACAAAAAACTTTGAGTTTTTGAATCAAGATGTTTTTTGGGATATATTCGAGGACTTCTATGAATATAAGGTTTTTGTTGTACTCAAATCATATTTTGTTTTCAAAAGTAATACATTTCGCATAATCTAGGATCAATTTAGTAACGATATCTCGCATAATTGATTGGAAATGGCAGTAAAATCCAACTGCCACAATATGCTTTGCGGAGAAAATTTGAATAAATCTTTCACGCTAACCACTAATTTGGACAGTTGCTGCTGTGGTTTACGTTAAATTAGAAATGGTGTGTCCCAACATTTCGTCTTGAACGGAATTATAATAGCTGACTTAAGCGATCATAACCTAAATTATACGACATATGGTCCTTTCTAAAACATAAATGTAAGCAAACCCTTGTAACCAAGCAATACCTTCCGATGAATGGTAGTTCCTTCGAACCTATCGGGAAAGATTACAAACCAAAAGCACAAATAGTTTTCTGACTCTGTCAAACATCCTAATTTTCAGAAGGTCAATTAGAATTGTCAACGTAATGAATCCCGTCTAATATTTTCATGCCACTAAACCCAATTGTTTTTGGTAATGTAATAAGTGCGAGAAAACATATTTCCAAACCACTAGGCCTCGTGTGAAACTATCTTAGATATAACTTTGTTAAAATCTTAAACAACTTTTCCGGATGATTTCAGATAAATTTTTATTGGTGTACAAACTTGTAGACAATTAAATTTTCTATCAAATTCTCACTTTTAGTGTTGTTCGAATGTATAAAGCACCATCTAGGGACAGAAATATGAACTAGCTCCAGTGGTAAAACCTATATTGTTACGAAAAAAAACTTCAAAAACCTGGACCCCCCGACGGATTATTTTGATCTTAGTTTCAAATGAAAGGGGAAAGCCCATGCTTTCATATTCCGAAGTTTCAGAGATGCTGAATTTTTTTGCATAAAATTGTTCTAATAAATACACCGTGCATATTTTTGTGATCGAACTATTCCTAAAGATGCCAGGCGAAAATCATGCGGAATCCATCATGGTAGTTAGTAAACTCGACACGCGCACTGTTGTATAGCCAGTCATGTTATGTGTTAGAAGTTATGTTATGTGTCTTTAGCGGAGTTCAATATAATAAGGAAAAAATGTGACTTGTAAAAGTAATACTCTCCGTTTGAAATGGTAGAAACACTTGTTCGGGATCGTCATAATACCATTTGGTTGTTTATGCAATGGAATAACATAAATGTGATCTATCTAGGTAAATGGTCGATATCGAGTATATGTGTGCTCGTACATGCTTTTGAACCAAATCGTAGCACAGTGGGCTTGTTAAGCATGGTAGCATTCTCCATTTTCCTCGATCTATTTATTGTCATTGAAGTAGACACTGTCAAAATTAATATAGTTCTTCGCAAATCTGCAATAGTGAGAAAAAAACGGGACCTATTTATTGTCCAACTAATCGATGTGCTTCATTTTCCAATGAACTCTTGCAACTGTAAGTAAGCAGTGGGCCGCTCCGGCGGTCCATCTGCTTCTCCAAACAGTAGGTAAATAATTCAATATTTCGATGGTTATCAGTTTTGTTTGTGTTTAACGATTTCAATATGGACGGCAGATAAAATACTCCAAAACTGACTCGATACTTTGCTTTGTCCTAGCAGATAGCTATTTTTTTCAAATGTAGACGAAAATATCAACTAAACTAGAAACAATTCTATAAAATTGTTTTACTGGGACGGATGAGGCGTATGTTACATTGATTGGAAAAGTATTTCCTTTCTCAGCTAATCTACAAGTTGCACTACTGGAATCGTATAAGTAGAAATATATTGCACTGAATTGATTTGCTTTACAAAAATTTCCAACATTTTACAAAAGCAGCGCCGCTCAACTTTTTTAGGGAAGCTGCTGGATTTCAAAAAAAATCAGGAACATATTTTTTATTTGCATGTGGTCAGTACAGAGAATATAGTATAAAGAGAAATAAACGTCCGTTGTTCGAGACGTTGAACTTACGACACAGACTAAAATACATAACGCTTAAAATTAACTGGTAAAACTGGCAAAGAATTAATTTCGAACGTTATGTCTGTTTGTCTATGTTAGATGTGCTGTAATCAATCAAGATTATAAAATTGGAGGTGAGAACATACACCGGTTTTGAGTGTGTTATTTTCTCGGTAGCGAAATTATTCATGGCTTCCGGGTCTCTGGAGAATAACATCAACAAAACCAACCAATCGGAACTAAGCTTGTAAGCACGTGGTGAAAATAAGTATTGTGACCAGGCCCGCAAACAGTAAACATTTACATCACTAACAAATCCGAACAAATAAAGGAAGCACGTGCTTTTCTTCTTCACCTTCTTCCTTTTCGTTCGACAAAATATGACAACCACATTCACACATAGAAGAACGTGCCACCCTTGGTAATCAATAGTCTACATTCTAAATTGTATATTAACTTTCCAGCATATACCTTAGTCATAGAAATTCAGTGTACGGATAAAATGTCAAAGCACTAATTTGCAAATGTCTAAAACGTAAGGTTCCTCTACCAACACACACACACACATATATATATATATATATATATATATATATATATATATATATATATATATATATATATATATATATATATATATATATATATATATATATATATATATATATATATATATATATATATATATATATATATATATATATATATATATATATATATATATATATATATATATATATATATATATATATATATATATATATATATATATATATATAAATTACTCCACATTAACCGTTATGCAAAGTTGAAGAAGAAAACCTATTTTTTATTTTTTAATGTAGTAGGATCCCCTTAAAGAAAATTAAAGTATAAATTGTTTTTAGGATTACGAACCCGTCGGTAGTTTATATCTTAAAATGGCATCAGAACTAGTTTGCATGCTCATGAAAGTTAGACAATTCGTTGGTGCCTGACACTTTCTAGGTTACACCTAAGTGATAAACATTGATTGTATAGAGAAAACGTTAGAAACCGATTTTAAGGTGATTTTAGCAATATATGAATGTACAGGACACAGTCAGTAAATATTATCTTCGACAAAAACCCTCTAAATCAGCTGTTCTACAAGATTACAGAAGAAAATATTGTTTTATTGTCGAATGAAAAAATAAAATAAAATACTATTCAGATACTTTATCAGTTTTTATGAAACTGCTGAAGACACCTATGCACTAAAACATGATCGAAAGCCAGTAAGTACTTTTAACCGTTTATTTTAGATTTGGCAGCACTGTGCGTCGTCCTATCATTAATGACCTTTGAAAACCCTAAATCTGATGCATAGTTCGCGTCTTTTATCTTCTTCCACCCGAACTGTGGTTCTCTCAATAAAGGCACTTTGAAAAATGACGAAGAAGCCACATCTTGTTTTAAGACATATTTTTACGGTTTTCTTAACACAGATTGACTCAGATTTTTTAATTTAGCCGCGCACAGATTTTTCAAAATATCCCTGGTCAAAATGTACAGCCAAACGAGCATGACGATTTTGAGAGGGGAAGTACAAGAGGAAGCCCATGCAAAGCTAAGTCGTCGAAAAAAAAATATGACATGACTTCTCCAAATTTTTCATAATGTGTCTAGCGACCTTTTTTTTTGGTTGGCTAACTAAGATTTACTAAGTAATCGATTATTGACTTTAATCGATTATCTTGGTCGATTAATCGAATGAATTAATCAAGCTCTCAAAAATTATTCGATTAACGGATAATCGATTATTTGCAAAAATCGGGCATCACTACGTGTATATAAACCCGGTCAAAAAAATTGCGGACGAACATGCCCAATCAAAAAGGGCAAGTTGCTGGCTAACGGGGGGCTATTTGCTAACTCGGATGCGCTAATTGCCCTACAATTTGCCAGCAAATTGCTGGCAATTTGGGGGCTATTTCAAATGCAACATTTGGGCGATTTGACGCCGTCATTTTTTTGCCGCTCTACCCGCCCTAAAATCGCCTCCAAATCGCTCAGGGAAGGCGCCATTTAATCGCCCTTAATTGCCTAATATGAAAATTACAAATAATACTTATTTTCGGATTTATTATCTACTCACATAAATTTATCAGTACACTAGGTAATCACCACCAAACTATAGGAAGAATTGATTGTTAAATTGGTATTGCACACCAAAACTTACCACAATATGACTTTCATTAGGACTTTAGGTCAGAGATCTTGTTCCACTATATTTACACACGATTCCACAATTTCCCACATTCGTTGGCTAAATTAAGTGCACTAGACAAACAAAATACAAGCGATAACACGCCAATCGCTTAAAAAAAAAACTATTTTAAGCTTAAGCCAAACATGAACCGCCATGTTTGAAAAACGCAAAAACAACCAAGTCCTTTTCAGCCGCCAGAAAATTTGTCTAAGTGTTGAAATTGCCTTTAAATCGCATTCGCAAATTGCATTTGTTCCTATGGGCAATTAGCACAGGCGAGTTGAGTTAAACGTCAAACTGTTTAAATCGCCTGACCATGTTCGTCCGCATTTTTTGACCGGGATGGTGAACAAATTAGCGGCCTGCATCGGAGTCCGTGGCGGAAACGGTACATTTCGGTAATGCTCCGAAAACAATGGCTGTTTAGACTACTGAGGATGTTGCAAATATGCACCAGTTCGGCATTTTTAGAGAAGCCAAAAGATCCAGCCATCAAAAATATATCCAGTTGTCGTATACTTTTATAAGGAAACAATAATGTGAAATGAATGTTATTTTATGTTTATTTGTTTAATTCAGAAATAATTCTATTGACAGTATTTTTCATTCTGGCGCGAATTTCATGAATGGGTATTTTTTACGCATTTTGTTGTAACAGTTCAGCGAAAAATAATGGGTGAAACACACCCATTATTTTTCGCAGTACAAACCCTTTACCCATTTAATGGGTTATTCCACTTTTATTGAAAATGAGTAGTTTTCTACGCATTAATGGGTACTTGATTTTATCAGTGAACTTTGTTTACTTTCGACAAGTTTTGATTCGAGCCAACAACATCCAGCCTATAAAGTAAGTCTGTTCCAGAGCCTGGGCTGCAGAAGATAACGAATCGAATGATGATACGTCTTGCATACCCAGTAAAGCTCAGCCGGAAATGAACTGGAATTCTGATTGGTTCCAGTTCGTATTCCGGCTCCAGTGACACAACCGATTCTAACTAGAATCGGTTGTGTCACTAGAGCCGGAATACGAACTGGAACCAGCCAGAATTCCGGTTCATTTCCGGCTGAGTTTAACTGGGTACTATATACAAAGGCTGGATGTTGTTGGCTCGAATCAAAACTTGTCGAAAGTAAACAAAGTTCATTTCATATCGTCAAACTGGCGCCCAGGTGGTGAAATCATTAGAATTCAACGAGGTGCTGGAGCGTTGCCAGAAAATTTGTATTTCCCAGATTAATTTTTAGGAAACTTCCCAGCTAAGCTCAGCCCGAATGCTGGCTGGTTCTAATTCGTATTCCGGCTCCAGTGACACAACCGATTAAAGTTAGAATCGGTTGTGTTACTGGTGCCAGAAAACGAATTAGAATCAGCTAGAATTCCGGCTCATTTACGGTTGAACTTTACTGGGTGCCGGTAACCATCCGATACCCTTCAGGAACCTCTGTTTAAGGAGTAGGTATAGTTTCGATGCGGCTTAGCCGCATAACCGAGGCCTAGGAACCGAAGAGGCGCAAAGCCGCTGAGGATCCGACGGGCGAGGTGGTCACCGACCCGCCGTCGGAAGCAAGCGAACCTGTGATTCACTCGTTTGCCCGGCTTACTCAAACATAGGGGCCATCTCTAGTTTAGTACAGCACGCGCAAAAGCGATGTGGCGTAGCCACATTGGGTGGTGGAAATAAAATAAAATTGGCAACGCTTGCAAAATGTAACACAAATGAACTCCGGATGAACCTATCGTCAATTGACATTTCGACGAGTTTTGATTCGAGCCAATAATATGGGCCCATCATGTGTTTTGCCTCTTTCATGCGCATAAGCAAAAATTACGATGCCGATCCAAGCGCATTTTCTAGTTACTTTGTTATAGTGCTTTGTTATATCAAATAACAGATACTATTATTCGGCAGAGTTGGAACTTATACAATTTACACAAGTTTCTCGCTTACTATGTATCGATATTTTGCTTTTAAAAAAAGATACAATATTTTTTTTGAATTATGTACACATGACAAAACACTAACACAAACGGTTTTGTGGGGTACACTTGTACCCCAAAACAAACTTTAAGCGAGCACTGTTAAGCTGGTCAAATGAAACAAATAGGTTGTACCTGCTTTAACGGAAGTTTAATAATCAAATTGGTTTAGGATAAAGATTGCTTGCAATTAAAATAAACTGTAACGGAAAAATAAAGATTCGAATTCACGAATTTGGTGGTACTTTGGTGTCAATATGGCGGCTCAAAAAAGGGTACATTTTTTTTAAAAAAGGGTACATTATTTTTTTATAGTTAGGCCAAATTTTTTATAGTTAGGCCAAATTTATTTTCTAGAGACTGTCTTTGTTCCATCAGACCTAAACATAGCTTCACTTCCGCCAGGTTTCGTTGTTCATGTCACTCAAATGGTGATGGTATAATAGCACCACTATCAAATCAGTGGCACGTATATGAAACAAGCACTTTCTGTCAGCTTGTTCCCGGGCTGAGCTGTTGCATGATCCAGATTCCTTCATGAAAATACATGAATTTCCACGAACTTAAGGAATTGATCGCAGAAATTTGGTGTGTTCTGTTGAAGCCATTAACGGATTTTTAAAAGTTTGGAGTCGTTCCGAAAGCTTCATTGGAGATGTCGAAGCATTTCTATTGGCGCGCTTACCGCATAATCTGTAGCATAAAATAACTTAGATACGCCATCATAGATCGTCCTAACGCTAATGATGGGAAATCAAGAACACGTCAGAAAATCTTGATTGATTCGATACAGGTTTGACCGTACCAACCAGTAACGTGGGTAACATCATGTAAACTGTCGAATACGAATTGCCAATTACCATAGCTTAATTTAATACATGTAATAAATTATACGAAACTGCCTTGCAGGAATGGTTTCTGATAAAAAAAACTGTGACCATTAAGCTTTCTGTTTCCCCATGAGTTAGCCGCCGATTTAACTAATTTTCCGGTTAAGATATCGACGATTTATAAGTTTCTCAGAACATTACAAATTCGACGTTCAATAATAGTAACTATGAATGCGGATTCTACTGTTGTGATTTGTTTTTCCATATGAAGATATAACTCAATGCGTATGGTGCTACTTCAGATTCGAGTTATTCTACTACTCTTAGATGAGCCTAGAGTCCAGCTCGGATGCCTAGAATTAAAAATCTTCGAGATCTTTGGTTGATTCTCCGTATTAGCAAGTTGGATTTGGATCGGCCTTCTCAAATTTTAAATTTTCGGGTTAGGGTCGGGTTCGAGTTTTCAAATTTTAAAATTCTCTAGTCGGGTCAGGTTCGGGTTTTACAAAATGTTCATTCTCGGGTACGGGTCGGGATCGGGTTTCTAAGTTTTAAAATTTTTGGGTTCGGGTCGGATTCGAGTTTTTCAAATTTTATAATTTCGGGCTCGGGTCGGGTTCGGGTTTTAAAATATTCATGCTCGCGGGTTCGGGTCGGGTTTGGGTTCGAAAAAATTGAAACCCGACCATCTCTACCAGGTACGGGTCGGGTTGGAGCTTTGCATTTTTTAAAAATACGGGTGCGGGTCGCGTTCGGGTAAACTTACAAAAATAATGTTTGCGTTCAGGTTGGATCCGGGTACAAATAACCCATACCCACCCATCTCTAATCAATGAATGTTGAATGTCGAACTAATGGGCATAACATATAATACGAGAGCCAGATAGATGCTCTAATCAGCACACCCTCAAGAAACTATAATCTTTTCTATTGTAACATATCATACTGCAAATTTCGGTTGTTTCCGGTTCCCGGAAGATGCATGCAAGATTGATAAATTTTTGCGAATTCTCAGAAGAGTCGCGTTCAAGATATCTGCGATAGCAGTACAACAAGTTACCTTTCGGTGCTCTCAAGGAATGGTTATTTCTTTGTACGCTATATTCTCTTTTATGAGTACTTGGGACATCATAAGGAATGACAGCTTATTAACCCACTGTGCGAGTAAAGAGTAAAAGCATATCTATTCACCGTTAACTTTAACTATAAAAAAGCATTACTGAAAGTAGTCAATAATAGTGGAGAATTGGCTAAATTACTCAAATTGATTTTGCTTCCGATTATAAGGTATAGAAAAATCACGGTATGTTTAGCTTTTGACATGTCTATGTCTTTTTGTCTTTTTGTTAATTCACAATTTACACAAGCTAATGCCGTTTTATTGTAGTTGCTGCATAGCCATTGATTTCTGCAGACAAAAATCGTTCGTATTCGTAATATCTACAATTGAATTCGCTTTAAAACCTGCGACTAGTCTGTTTGCGCAATACAAAATGCCATACGAAATTATACTGTTTCTATGTGTTTCTTCACATTTTAATTTGCTCGAAATAACTGGTTATCCAAAACTTGTTACACTGTTGCTTACCCTTATTACTTTTGCTTGATCAATTTATTACTTTACGAAATCTTTTGGTTGCTAAATTAATATAATTTATACTTTTTATTGTTTCTTTCTCCTACCTCAACCACGATACCGATTTCGGTTTGTTCTCGGCGAACTGCTTCTAGTGGAAATTTTTCGTATATACAAAAGGGACTTGATTGGTTTAATATATATTTTCTCGCTCGCTATTTACACACTACGGTTTGCTGCCGTTCAGTTTTCCGAACATTTCTGGGTTGTACTCCCTAACGGAAATTAATGTGAAAATTGAACTAAATTAAACCTACGCGAGGACATACGCGGTATGGTGTTTCGTGTCGTTTGTCGTTCTTTAGAAGACTTCAACAAATGTGACCCGTTTCAACAAAATGTATCAAGTTTTGTAAAATTTTTGAACTTCCCTGCTACACTATGCACAAATCGCATACAGCTAGGTTAGTTTTGATGAATGTTTTGTTCTATTTTTCGGTACGAGAAAAATCAAAAACATAACTGTGAACCAGCACCGCCATTATCACGCACTTGAGTAGTCGAGTGACCGGTTCGAGGGTCCCGGGATGGCCTCGTCGTCCAGGACGAATGTGGGACTTTGCCGCGAAGTTGAGGCGATTGGTTGGTAGTGATAACCCTGGCGGTTACGGTGATTCGATTTCTGCATATTACCTAAGGTAGGACGTTGATTATATGATTGGTCGGGACGTTTCACTGAAAATAAGAATATCTACGTCAGTATCTATAGGTAATGTGCGGTGGTGCGGGAACGAACAGTCAAACTCACCTGGTATATAAGGTTTCTGATTACACGTTGGTACCGTACTATCACCTGCTTCGATTTTGTTGTTGTAATTTCGGTGATTTGATAGCTCGATCGCGCTAGCATTAGTTGCGTTATTGATGTCGGTCGTAACGTTGTTTACGTTATTAGTTAGCTCGTGACTACAAATTGGGCTCAGTTCGCGCTCTTCCAAGCACATGTCGCTGTAGTCATCGATCACATGTCGGTACTGGGAGGGACATCTTGTTAGTGCCGCTATGATCGCTGCTTCGATGGAGCAAACATAACCAAGTATCTGAAATGGTTTAATTTATCCATTACAACTTTCAACCACAATAGGTACTAAACACTTGCTTACCGCTGATATGAACAGTGTGTCTTTGGTGTGCTTTGGCACCCACATGAATTCTTCAGCAAAAAACACCATGTGGATTAGTAGCGACGAGCCAACAAGAAATAATAAACCGATTGTCAGGTACATCCATGCATTCTGTCGAGAAAAAAATGTGGTTATTGTCGCAAGCTTCAAAACCTTCCACGAGCACTTACCAATTTTCCCCAGTTGAAGGGAAACATTAATGCAATATGTGATATATCCAGAAATAACATCAAACAAGTGATCAACAGTGAGAACAGAGCACAGAAAACCTGAAAAATATAATTAATTATCAATAAATAATCACATCAATAGCCCAAATGTTAAGCGCTCAAGCAAACGTCAGGATATCATTAGGATTAAAACATTATTTTTAATTAATTTGTTTGCATACTTCGCGAGGTTTACTGGGTCGAGTGTTAGTAATACCTACATATATTTAAAAAAGGAAGAAAATGAAAATCCGTTTTATCATCGGTCCGAAGTTTTCCCGTGCCCCAAAGGTGATATCGAGTTTTAAGTAATAGCCATCTGTATATATATACCTATACCTATAGGCTGAATCGGTGCGTCGTTGGAAACCAGTAGAATAGCTAAGTGCTATTTTTTCCATTATTTGCTCCCTACATTCGATAAATACAGGTATTCGCTTAATTCTTGTCTGGCGGATTCCACTCCAGCTGGCCAAATGAAGGTCGAGACAGCATCGGCTTCTAAGTAGTAGTCAGGCTGACAGTGTTGGTAACCCAAATTAAAACCTGACCTTTCTAATGGTATTTTTTCGGTTCAAAGTTGTAACTGAAATTGCAAAGGTCCGCTCGGCACAAACTCGGGATCGTGAGTGCAATTTCAAATCAGGTAAGCGATATTGCTTGCAATGAATCTACATATCCGCTCACGAGGTTGAGTTCAAAGATGTGGTCAGCGGTGAGAGTTTTACGTGCAAGAATAAGGTAGGGAGTTGGTTGTTTTAAGGTTCAAGTTACCTTTTTTAAGCATGTGTTAGAATTGAACGCTTGGTAGTGTGGGTAGGAAAATTTGTGTTCAGCTTTGCCACCGGATTATCCATTTAAACCTTTTTAAAACTCTAAAAGAAGAATATCAGTCGATTTATTAGATCATCACGATTCAATTCATGCAAAATACCTGCTGGAAAAACCATCGGCTTAGCTAAACGGTGCTTTTGAAAAAGTGGCTGTGGTTTTTTCATTGCGCAGTTGTGGTGCGTACCCCAGCTCGGTGTGGTAGTGTGATAAAAAATCACAGCCACTTTTTCAAAAGCACCATCCAGCTAAGCTGATGGTTTTTCCAGCAGGTATTTTGCATGAATTGAATCGTGATGATCTAATAAATCGACTGATATTCTTCTTTTAGAGTTTTGAAAAGGTTTAAATGGATAATCTGGTGGCAAAGCTGAACACAATTTTTCTTACGCATACTACCAAGCCTTGAGGTAACTTGAGCCTTAAATATCTCTTACTGAAAGCCTACTGGATTGTATTCAGAATTAATCGCGGCAATGGTGAGTAAAAAGTGGTGTCAAACTCCCTTGGAATATTTTATTTAAATTTGAAAAATTGAATATGTTCAAACATATGCCTAATATTTTAAATAGAATTCTCTAAGTGCCTTTTGCAAAAGATATCTTCGGAGAATATTTCCTCATAGTGGAAATTGACGACAGACTTCGGCATCTACCGATTGGTTTACTATGGAGGCTAGGTCTACAGCCGAGGAATACGTCAAGTAGATCGCGACGAAGTGGAGAGCTAAAAGGCTCTCTTGTATCGTGACAAAGCTGGAAGCTAAGTGGCTCACGAAACACAAACATCGGTGCCGAGAGTATTAACACCAGTATACGGTTTTATGATGATTGTGAAATCTTTTACGGTCCTTAAGGTCGGACTGGGGCTTAATCTTGCTTTTATTAAACATTATAGGGGAAAGTGGTCGGTTGCCGGCACTGGTCGGTTGTCGGCAGCCCTACGTAAGTTTTGACAGAAAGTAGACATGGACATTTTGATAAATATCATTTATGTGTTATAGCGCGATCTTTTTGTGCTGTTTTTGTGGAAGTGTTTTCGTTGGACTTTATTGTTTTATCGGCTCTCAGAGCTGTTTAGACGTTTTTGCCTTTTGTCTTTATGTTTAGCAATAACTAACCGTTTTGACCAATTTTCTCTATCATTATTTCAGAGAGCGAGTAAAGTCGCTATAACCTTGGCTCCTCAGCCAGGACAGGGCTAATAACCTCTGCCCCATCCCAGGAACTCAGGACCAAAGGAGTGACATTAACCCTCTCAGCAATGTCACTCCCAACGATTTATCAAACCCCCATCAAATTGAAACGGTTGTGTACGGTTGTCCACGTTTCTTCCTTATTCAAGGTTCAAAATAATCCGTTGATTAAATTATTCATTAAATGAATAATTTGATTGCCGTAAAATTTTGAATCATCTTTATTTCGTACGCTGCACAGTTGCCCTGGCCGCATTAATGCTTGTGTCATATTGAATATGTGCCACAAACATTAATAATGACAGGCAAAATTGTGGGCGAACGTCTGCAATTTTCCAGGATCCCTACATGTATTGGCTGTGTATGTGTAGACTAGACTAGACTAGATATGGCGCTTTGAACCTAGGTGTTCTGAGTTTGATGGGGAAGTTTCCTTCATTAACCAACGACGTTGTTTTCGACTGATGTATAATGTGAGCATAATATTCCACTGATCCGTCCAGGGCAAAACGATTATAGATGCAAAAGACGATTTCAGGACGCACATATTGAACTTTGCCAATGCCTAAGGACTGTTTGTTTTCCTTGTGTAAAGTGTAAAGTGGGGCTATTTTTAGATTTTGGAATACAGTGCGCTTCGTAGCTTCTCTTGTACGTTAATGTGTAATCCACGATTTCTAGAAATAATGCCGATGCGATATGGTAACATTGAGGGGATATTTCATGTGCATTATTTTATGTAGAATACGACAAATTTTATTTACGATTCCGAACAGATTCAAAGAAACAAATACCAAAGTTTTGAGGTTTGCAAATTTCAAGCCGTTTTTGAGGTTTTGTTATTGGCAATTTTGATATGGGGAAGACTAACCAAACCAGTAGAATTATCTCACACCTAATAAACTCACAGGAATACAAATCTTTCATAATAATTCAATCTATCAACTGCGAATATTTTAACAGATAATCAGAAAATACTGGAAATTGTTGAGGATTCTTCGATGTGACGAATTCTAAAAAAATTCATGTTTTTCTAAAACAACAAATTTGATTTAATGCTAAGGAGGAAGTTAACAATATTTTTGCATTTAAGTTTTTAGATATTTCAAGGATTATCTAAAACATATATTTAAATTTTAACAGCAAACAATAATGCCAGCTGGGACATGTATTCATTTAGTGATTATTATTTGCTTATGAATTTTCTTTCCCAAGTTTCGGAGGCTTGGGCTATTTTGGTATATTGATAACTTAATGCATACGCACAAATATTAATCTTTCAACAATTTGAACAGGTCGCTACATTACGTTTTTAAACTTTCATCGTTATATGCGTACATTAATATCATATTAATAATCCCATGATATCATCAGAAGACATAATCTTGATATACGTTTGCTTGCCTTGCTGATTGGGATATCATAAAGATAACACAGTGAGTATTAAATATCAACATGAGATATAAATTTGATAGCTTTCTGTTATGACGTTCTGATCGGGTAAGGTGCCGAACTATTATATTAATTACGTCGCCTGCAATCGACGAAATGCGCATAAATTTGCATCAGTATCCTTGCTTCGTTCCCAAGAACCAATATTCTAACAAAAATGACCTGAGAATGATGAAATACTTCTGTTTGAGCGTAACGAAAACTCGAATCGCACGCTCCAATTATCGCACTACCATTTGAGCCAATGCGTTGAACAAAGATGGCAGACGCTGTTGTAACCAATGGCTTCAAAGGAGTAGGGCGATAATAGTAACAGGGCGAAAATAGGGTCCACACTCTACTATGTTTGTAAAAATGTATCTCTATATGAATATGTGCACACGCGTCCCTTCTCGTCTCCCTTTTCCATTAATCATTTGTTTATGCAACTGGGAAATCAAATGTATTCACACAGATCACCACGAAATTACTAGTATTCGAAACGATATAGAAAATCTAGCTCAGCACTGGTAGGTTGGATAGCCATTTTTTCCATAAATTAATTATTGTCTATTTTTAGTTCATATCAAGGCATAATAACAGCAATAGCAGCAGTAAATAATTTTGGCCAGGATTCGACCCCACGAACTCTTCCATGAGACGTGCCAAAACGTCCCAATCTGGCACGGTGATCCATCTCGGTATCGAAGGGAGTCTATTAGTTGGGACCTTGCAACACGGTAGGGGAGACTGAGGAGACTTGATCCCCTTTTTTATTTTTCAGTCCAACTCCGTGGAATGATAAAAAACTATGTATTTTTTTGTAGTTTTATATTGTTTCTAGGGATGACCAATAATCATAAAAAAATTGCATGGAAATATTATACTGGACATGAGCTATGAGCATTTTTTGAAAACAACAAAAAAATGGAAAATTCTTAGATTGGTGGAGACTCGATCCCTAATTTGGGGACACTTGATTCCTTTATGAAAACGTGTTTAAAAGAGCATCTAGGGTAATAAGCCTATTTTTGCCCTGTTTCTACTATCATCCTACCCATCTGAAGCCTTTGGTTAGAGCAGCGTCTGCCATCTTTGCTCAACGCATTGACTCAAATGGTATTGCGATAATGGGGGTACTCGATTAGAGATTTTGCTGCGCTCAAACAGAAGATTTTCACCATTCTCAAGACAATTTTGTTATTATATTGGCTCTTAATAAGAGGCGAATGACCTTAACGTTAAAACCTCTATAAACGAAAAAATGGACCTTAATAACAAATCAAAGAAGCTGAAATAATAAAATTATTATTGTAATAATGTGGTACCCTTCTTAATAGGGCAAAAACGGGTACATTACCCCATTCAATTTTATAAATGGATTGTAGTATTGATTAAATTGTTATGATTAGATATTGTTATTTTTGTTACTACATATTACGCATCTCCCACCTGATTTTTTTTACGAATTCCCCAAATCTCCGTGCAATTATTTGAAAGCTGTCTTTATTATGGTTGAGGAACGTCAAATGTGGGATGAATGGTTGCTACGTATACTGTAGTAAACAATTACAGTTATGTTTCTTTACGATGAAGCGTTCATTTTTGACATTTTTTATGACAACAATAACTTCAATTGTTCTGGTGTGAATTTGGTTATTTTCAGTGGTGTGTATGAAGTATGGCGAAGGGGATCAAATCTCCACGAATTTGAAGGGATCAAGTGAACCCATAGCATCTATTTCAGCAAACTTTAGTAAAAATATAGTTGAACAAATGAATCAGCTCAATCATAACGTATTCATATAATTGACATTCTCCTGTAATTCTGTATGCAAAAGTAGAGTATGTAGTGGGTGATTTTATCAATTTTATAAAAGTTTGAAAATTTAGAAAATAAATCTTCAGTTCTACTGAGATTTTTTTTAAATCGGTAAAAATTCGGTTACACAAAAGTCCAATTTCTTTTTTCTGTGTTAATGTAATTTATGTTTAGATAAAACTACGCAACTTTATAGTATATTCGATTAATGTATCCAGATCCGCCTTTGAGTTACAATGATGGGATCAAGTCTCCCCGGGGATCAAGTCTCCTCAGTCTCCCCTACTCTGTACACAGCCAAACAACATGCTCTATGACGTGACAGCAATTCTCGCTAACGTAATGATTACTTTCAGCAAGTTGTTGAATCCGAATCAGGACTCAAATGACACGTTCCCCGTATGTAGTCGAGGATTTGTGCCTTGCCGTGTCTTCTCATCAGTTTCCTGAGAGGAAGGAAGTGAGGAGGATAAGGGAGGGAGTAGAATTGAGAGGATAAGAAAAATGACAGTCTAAAGCACTCTATCCCACTGAATTAAAAATATTAGTATGTTACTACGTTTCAGTCGCCCAAACACAGCTTCGTCTAGGTAAGGACAGCCGAAAACTCAAAATCGCAATTACGGTACTGCTGGGTAGTTGCAAATCAAATGGTATGAGATTTCATAATCGAATTCACAATGATCACATGAAAATGACTCGTCGCGCTGAATAATAGCCATGTAATAATTGACTTTACAGTGGCCAGTTAAAGCCCCGATCAGCAAACCACAGGATTGTTTCGAAAAGTGTAAAGGGTTTTTCGAAATCACTCGGCATGGTTTTTCCAAAAAAGCTATTGCTTGACAACAAGTTTCTAGATTGCGCCAATAGTTGCAGTGCTCGGTTGAAGCCCAAGACCGGATCTTTTCGTTTATCCAACTTGTTGAAATTGGCAAAGCAGGCTCAGAACAAACTATCAGGAATCAGGAATCAGAAAGTATTGGCTTAATGGCACGTTCCCCATGTTGTTCGGAGATTTGTACCTTGCCTCATAATACTTATGGTTTCATCATATTCCTGTGGGAAAGGATGGGGAAGGATAAGGGAAATCAGTGAATAAGGTCGAGGAATGGGAATATGACGCCACGCACATGTAAAAACAGAAAAGATGTCAGTTTTCCAAACAGAGAAAGAAATCTTTCTGAAATAGACTGCTACCGTGATACGCATACCAGTCCTCAACATAGGAAAACCATAGTTAGGCGCACCACGACAGACATGCTCTACCACAATTGGGTTGAAATCAGATTTAGAGTACATTCATTTACGATGATGACGAAGACTGATTATCAGTCAAATCAGTCCCATAAAGATAAGAAATCCCACCGAAAATGGGACAAATATGCAAATATGGGCAGTATAGGTGGATTCACACATACATACACACACATCTCATACGATTTGGAGCAGATAAACTGAAGCTGGAAGATCTATATTAAGAGAAAAATTATTTTCAAATCTAAACAATGTAGTCATTCAAAATATTTATTTCAATCATATGTTCGTTCAAAGAAATATTACAGTGGTAATCTGCCGTGATACGTATAACAGTCCCACCTGCATAGGAAACCCATAGCAAATGGGACTGTTATGCGGATCACGGCAGTAATGTGCAGTGAAACGTAGTTTCTTTCGAAAATTTTCACGAAAATTTGCGACAAAGCATAGAATATGCGATTATTTTGATCAGATATCTGGGAAATTGAAGTTTCATCCAGTCCTATGATGATTTGCTGTTTGCCGTTTTCTGGAGGCAAACCTTTAATACCTTCCAATACTTGACGTTCAAATTTTTGTTCAACCTTGCGATCAAGCCAAGAACGCTTGCTTGTGGATTCTTCCCTAATCGAGGTACGACTGAAAGCGATATCAAGGCGCGACGAAGTGGAGGCACAGGTTTAAACGACATAACCTCAAAAAGAGGTAAAGTACCCTCGTTTAATAGATTTGTTAACGACTTATTTAGCCAATTGTAGCTATGTTCATTCTTTGCAGCGAACCACGCAAGTCCTTGTGAGAACCCGGAACTGGTAAAGAGCGGTTGTTGCTCATCAAGCGGCACTACTTGCTGCAGAGTTGCAAGCTTTTGAGGAAGCTTGTTGAAGAAATCAGCATCAACATCACAATTGGGTCTCTTTATCGATATCTTCAATGCGTTTAGCATTTGAAAGCGCGCTTTTTTGTCTTCATTGAAGATAGGAGAGGCATGTGCCCGCTTCGATGATCCTTGTTCTAAAGATGAAGGAGTCTGCGTCCCTTTTTCTTCTTGAACAATGGCCAGAAGCTCATCTTCATTGTCCATAATCTGAAATCGAGAAACATGCATCGCCGTGATCAGTTAATTAATCGAAATGAATTATACATACCACAGGTGGGACAGGATAACCTCTAAATATCGAAAAATCACTCGTGTTTTCAACAGACTAACCACGAATAAAATTAACGTTTCCAATACTTGCTATCTTCACCATTCCTCTGTATAATGCTGATGTGATACAACACAACGATGACAACGTCTCACTACAAGCACAGAAATCTGCACCTATCCTTAGACACATACAGAAACGACGCACCAGATCTAAAGCATCACGCACCCAAGCGCCAAGATCAAGCGATACCGATTACATGGATGTCGCACTCAAAACATCTCTCGGCCAGAGTGGTTACTGACTGACAGAGATAGAGAGAGCACTCACTCCACGACACAATACAAATACCGAAAGATTTGCATGCATACTAGAGTAGTTTCTAAATAAATAGGTTGATTAATTAAGCCGTTCAAGAGTAATGCTACCTATGAGCTCCAGACAGGGAGAAAGTGTTATAGTTTGTATCCATATAACTTGCACGATCAAACGTTGCCGATGTGCACCCTTCTTTAACTATGACCGCAGATGAGGCAACAGGACACACGCCACAGAGAAACATTCACTATGGATTTTGTTCCTGCTATTCACACGCTGTTGCCGTGGCCGCGTTAGAATAGCTAGACGAAAATCCACAGCGAACCCTCCCTGTGGCATGTGTCCTGTTGCATCCTCTGCAGACAGTTTAGACCTCCAACGCACAGTGCACCCTAAAAACAACACGATGGAAGGAAACCTCAGAATGAACGGTGTAAGAACGATCATCCATATACTTCTCGCAAGGCCTCTTTAAAAATGAGAGACAGGGCAGCACGTTTAAATTACGATCAAGTAGCTGCCGCCAGGGATATCACAAACCAGGGATCACAATACAGAAGAACAACATGGCTGATTGTATTTGAGGGTTATACACTAATGTAGATCATTATTGTATGAGTGTACTTATCTGAATAATTCACTGGACCATGGCGATCTCCGAAATGCAGAACGATATCGATGGTTTATAACTTGTTTAATTCCGATCAATGTGACAATTAACACTGCACTGATGAAAAGTCGCTAGACCTCACGATATGAGAAAAGTTAGAGAAAAAAGAATCACTAATTCACTAGGGAAAACTGAAAATAACCGGAGCACATTATTCGTGCTTGATATACACTAATACCAATTCTCATCAGTTTCCTGAGAGGAAGGAAGTGAGAAGGATGAGGGAGGGAGTAGAATTGAGAGGATAAGAAAAATGACAGCCTAAAGCACTCTATCCCACTGAATTAAAAATATTAGTATGTTACTACGTTTCAGTCGCCCAAACACAGCTTCGTCTAGGTAAGGACAGCCAAAAACTCAAAATCGCAATTACCGTACTGCTGGGTAGTTGCAAATCAAATGGTATGAGATTTCATAATCGAATTCACAATGATCACATGAAAATGACTCGTCGCGCTGAATAATAGCCATGTAATAATTGACTTTACAGTGGCCAGTAAAAGCCCCGATCAGCAAACCACAGGATTGTTTCGAAAAGTGTAAAGGGTTTTTCGAAATCACTCGGCACGGTTTTTCCAAAAAAGCTATTGCTTGACAACAAGTTTCTAGATTGCGCCAATAGTTGCAGTGCTCGGTTGAAGCCCAAGACCGGATCTTTTTGTTTATCCAACTTGTTGAAATTGGTAAAGCAGGCTCAGAACAAACTAAGTCAATCTCTGCACCTGCTTTGGCCAATTCACCGACCCAGTCATTACTAGTAATACCGGATTGTCCGGGTACCCAAACGAGGTTGATAGTATCGTCAATGCCAAGCTTTTCTATTTGAGTACGGCATGCAACCATTAGATTGGACCGAGATTTGTCCGAGCTGAGGATCTTGATTGCAGCCTGACTATCGGAATAGAACTTTTCCGGACATACTCTGTTGGAGGGCCGATTGTATACCGCACATAATCTCGAAGATTTCTGCTTGGGATATGGTACAGAATCTACCTAGCGAGTGAGACTGTTCCAATTTTATTTCACGACAGTATACAGCCGCACATGCACGTCCCTCCGTCATGAAGTCCTCAGTGTAACAGGCTACTTGTGTTTGTTATTGTCTCTCCATGTAGCCATATAACCACTTCTCTCGAGAGAAAATCTTCTCGTGGAATGTTCTGTAAGTGTTATATCATCCCATGTAGACGCAAAAGTTGGTCGGTTTCCTACATTCAGAATATGTAGATTTGTGCTTGTGATTTGTGCAGATTGATATATGAGCTACCCTAAATGATATGATACCAAGTTTTTGAAATCATCAAAAGGTGATGACTCATGTGGCAGATATGCCGAACAACCTGTCTGTGTTACCAACAGTCAAAGTATCAATGGCTGCACAGATATCGCGAGTTGTGAGCTCCGATATGAGATACGTGTCAATAGCCTTCTTTGCAATAATGCACGAACGAGGAATTTCACATGGATTAGACATGCCTGTCTTATTGTAAGCAATGAAGGCTGTGTTAAGTGGCTTTCCAATATAGAAGTTTCTTTTAAGTTACTTTGTTTTAATTGCCGCAAGGTTCCACTATATCGATATTGTCGGCAATATTCGTTAAATTTAAGACTAAGAGAAACAATGAAATTGAAAGACGAATAAGAATTCTAGAACGAATCAGTTATAAACTTAGAACGGAAAACTAGAACTAGGCAGGCTCCTATAGACATGATCGAAAGGAAAGGTGAAGAATACTTTGACTTCTGCTGGTAAGAGTTGGACGATCCACCCAAGCCTACCGCATGGCCGTTCATAGAACATAACTCATCATCATGTTTACCAACGCCGTCATAAAATTATTCACGAGTCCCTGCCTAGATTCGATCACGTGATCATTCTTCCTCTACTGCTAGCATCAAGCCGCGCGCATTCAATTCCTACCTAACAAACAATGCAAGCTGAACAAACCTTTGATACGATAGAATAAGCTGAGCAAGACCTGCACAAGCAATAATTCAGCTAAATTGATTGTTGGGAGTTCCGTTCTAAGTTCATAGCCTATTCGATCTAGAGAACCTATCCGCCTTTCATTTCATAAATTCCATTTTTCTTATTCCCAATTTTTCCGAGAATAACCCACAAAAGCGATACAGTGGAACTTTGCGCAAAATATGGAAACCTTTACTAGATCACTTGAAAAGTGTATTATTTTTTATGCTGTGTTATCATACTCAGAAGCGGATCCAAAAAAATTCTGATGGATCCGAAATTTCGTTTTTTAATTGTTCATTGTACAATTCGTAATACGTAATGACCTCATTTAAAAAAATGGTGGTCGAATCTGGTCTGGTATGATTTTGAGTTTAAAACGAATTAAAATGGAAACTATTTTAAAATTTCTCCACAAGTTTAAAAATTAAAATTTTCAAGACCCTCCTCATGTATCCGCCACTGATCATACTAGTCGAAAATCGTTTGTCTTTGAGTTGAGATTTTATAAAAAATTACAGGTGCTACAAACGTCATTCATGCTACTTACCATCAACCTTAGTCGTCCAATCAGTGGCAGTAAAAACAATCCCACTTGCACGGTACCAGCCGAGCATTCACAAGCGAGGCATGCTGCCGATGATATCTAAAACCATATTTTTTTTAATTAGATCAGCAATCTAACTTGGGAAACGGTATCTCTACTTACCACCAGTAGTATCCTCACGATCCCAGTGGGACTAGTTAGGTGTGAGGCGTCGCAGTGCAGTGCAACGCCCCACGGTAACGGTGTGTTCCCTATCCTTTGACGGTAATGTGCGTGCGAGTCCCAGGATGTACAGGTGCCCAACGGCGATTCGAGTGAGATTGATAGCTCCCCCGCTCTGCTGCCAGCTATCTCAAAGTCCTGTCGGATAGTTTCAAAGAAATGCCGTTCAGTTGATTTAGTAAATTCCTCACCAATTATACCATGGTAGGTAGTGATGACCTAATTGTTTCTCGGCCACTAGTGTGCATTAATCACATGTGCTAGAATGCGGCTTTACATATTTATTTAGGTACCTTCAAGAATAGTTGTAGCTGCGCTACATGCCTCTGTTGTTTATTAACAATGACAATTTTAAACAACTATAAATTTTAGTTTAGACAAGGAAAACAAAAACATGAAAGACTAGAAAGTGAGACTACCTTTCATTTGAGCTAGGACAAAAATTCATGTAAAAAATTTAAATTGTAATTTTTTTTTGTATTTTGTCAACAAAAATCTAAAGAGAAAAGAAACATTTTAAATGTTATTGGATGATGAAGAACTTATTAGTAAAAACCTGTTTTAATCCACCTAGAGGTGCAATTGTGCCTTTCTCATTTCTCAAAACTATGATTTAATAGCTGGTTCGTACAATATAACATTATAAAAATGTCTTTCATTCTTATTACACTTGGTAAGTATATATAAGAGCACGTATTTGTATTCATCGCGGTATCGGTTTGAATCGGAGTTTTCTATGTGATCGCACTCCACAACCCGTAACTCCGGAGCCGGAAGTCGGATGGAGATGGAATTTAATATCAGTTTCCGGAGACGCAACACCTTTCGTTTGAGACTAAGTTGATCAAATCGGTCTAGCCATTTTCGAGAAACCAATATAACCGTTATTCTGAATTTGGATGCTTCCGTATCCGTCGATGGTGGCCAGTGTGGCCAAAGAGACTTTGAATGACTATTCGGGACCTAGATCTACAAATTCAACAGTTGTATTTACATTTTGGAAAAAATTCACCTTTTTACATTCATCGCAAAATTCGTTAGAATCGGGATTTGCTGCGTGATCGTACGTATCACCCTGTAATTCAGGAACCAGAACTCAGATCCACACAAAATTCAACAGCAGCTGATGGACCTTTCATTTAAAATCAAGTTTGTCAAAATCGGATCAGAAAATTCCGAGAAACCGATGTGGACAAATCAACAAATTTTGTTTTGTAACCATACTCTTCAACTCGTAATCCGGAACAAGATGTCGGTTGAAAATGAAATTCAATAGCAACCTATGGGAATATTACACCATTCATTTGAATCTTAGTATGTAAAAATCGGTTCAGCCATCTCCGAGAAACCGATGTGGACATTTTGTTAACAAATCCGCACATACACATACATACATACATACATACATACATACATACATACATACATACATACACACATACATACACACAGATATTTTGCGATCTCGGCGAACTGAGTCGAATGTTATATGAGACTCGGCCCTCCGGGCCTCGGTTAGAAAGTCGGTTTTTGGAGCAATTGCATAACCTTTCCATATGAAAAAGGCAAAAGAATAATATTTAATTAGCTTAATAAGCTTGAGTTCAACGTTATCTTCATGTGATTATAATTTGGAAAGGTTGGTGGAATGGGTTTGAACGTGTAGGGAATGGGGGGTTAGTAAATTGGGAATGGAGGATGCGTCAGAAATCCTTCATCTTATTTCGGTATACGGGGTGGATGAAGGAAATGCGGGCGTGAGGGTGGTCCAAGGGGAGGGGAGTGATGAAGGAGGGAGGTGTAATGGCAAGGCGGGGGGGGGGGGGGAGGGGCGGCGACGCAACACTCAACTGCATATTTTGCCTTCCATTTGAGACTTGGTTTGAGAAAATCGGTTCAGTCATCACCGATGAACCGATGTGACTTTAATTGTGGAATATGCCCGGAATTCCGGACTTCCGGAATCGTCGATCGTGGACAATATATTCAAAGAATGTTTGATTGGCAATCAGTGATCTAGATCTGCGATTAGAAGTAATTTGGTGACCATTTTAGCCTCTGAGGTATTACGATTGTACCAATTTATATGGGAAATTCTAGTGCATCCTTACTAACACCCCTGTAACTCCGGAAGCAAGACTCAGAACCGAATGAAATTCAGCAGCAGTCAATGGCATTACTGTATCTTTCATTTGAAATCAAGTTCGTAAAAATCGGTAGAGAATTCGTTGTGGAATGGGTGTGATATTAGCTTATGAACTTGGCGGGTTCCCCGGGGGCGTCATGAATCGTCATAGGTGGCCAATGTGGTCAAAGCTGCTTTGATTGATCATTAGTGATCCAGACCCGCAAACTAGAGTTATGTTACATCACTTTTAATATGTTTTACATCATTTGAATATCATGGTGGTACCAGTTTATATGGGAATTTGCTGTGTGACCGCACTCTTCAACCCGTAACTCCGGAACCGGAAGTCGGATCAACTAAAAATTCAATAGCAGCTTATGGGAGCGTTATACCTTTCAGATGAAACTAAGTTTGCGAAAATCGGTTCAGCCATCTCTGAGAAAATTGTGTGAGTTTAAATGACACACACACACACATACACACACACACATACACACACATACATTGTAAGTAGGGGTTTGCCCACTACTCGGGTTCTTATTTGCCCGGCGTACCCTTCGTTTCAGGGCGGCCTAGGTGCCTCTACAGAATTTCGGATTTCGTAACGAAACAAAAAAAAAGTAAAACAATAAATTATTAGATTTACCGACTTTTATTCTCCGCTACTCTCTCAACTGCTGCTGCTGCTGGTGATCTGCTACTGCTGGCGGAAAGGCGGGCGGTTTCCTCCGACCGGCCGGGACAACAACGGCCGCGTTCTCCTTTGGTCGTTGGCTGCTCCGGCAGCGGTCCTTGACAATTAGCTAGGGAGGTGAGCTTGGCTCCTTTGTTGGAACCTCCCTAGCGACGTTGGTGACAAATCACCGGATTCACTTGCTCCCCGCAAGGAATCCCGGAAGACACCGCAGTGTTCTTCCCAGGTGGAGCCGTTGTCCTACCTGCTTCCCTCTCCTTGGCTGTTAGCTGTAGAGGAGAGCAAGGCTCGTTCGGCTTATCCTCTACAGCGAGAGGGGCGGATGCTCAGGATCTTTAACGATTAGCCGGGGAAGCGAAAGCTCCTTTGCACTTAGCTGTCCCACTTCGGCGATCCAGCACCACACTACTGAGTGCCCGGACCACGGGCCGGCACTTTTCGACAGGACTTTTCACTGTCGCACGCGCGCACTAAACTATTTAACAGTGGCGGGAAACTGTCCCGAAAAAACCACAGCAATTTTCTGGACGTCTGTTTGTAACCGTGGTCCGTCACTTTCTAACTATCTCGATGGCCGCCTTTTCACTCCACCAAAAACAAACACCAAAACCAGCACCAAAAAAACGTACCGCCGCATAGCTGTCATCACCTATGCGCAGCATAGCCAGTACCCTTATTTCAGCAGCAGGAGAGCGGTGGCCTAACTAAACCCTATGTTATTAATATACAAATATTTAACAAAAATTACTACACCTATCTGATCTAACAAAATCGTTCACAAACAAAAATATAAACAAAATTTAACGTAAAAAGCGAACGATCATATGGAACAGTGGTGAGCATAATTTTACGTAAACAATACACTCTACGGAGTGTATACGTAAAAAAAGGTATATTTCCACCCAGTGCTAAATTGTTACCCTGACGGGTTACAATCTCGCCCACACCGGGTGGAAAAAAATTGGCAACAATTTTTTTCTAACCTAACACCTAATACCGATACAATAATAATGAACGAAATGAATAAATAAATAAATAAACAAAGAAAAACTAACTACACCTAATCATTTATTCCGCAATTTATAAATTTTCATCTCAAAAAAATAATCGACCGGATGTCCTCATTGGTGAAAAGTTTGCCTGTGTTGGGTCTGATAATACTGACAGCATACGCGAAGCGAGAGGCTATCAGCCACTGCCATCATTCGGCTATGGGTTGAATTCTAAATCCAATCCGAAAACAAGATCGGTAACAACTCGAAATTCCCAAAATTCTGCAAGTGGCATTGACAATTTTCAATGTTCCAACTTGCAGGGGAACGGTTGTCGACATTATTTTGTTCGTTTTTTTTTTCGACTGTCCAGAAATGCCTCGTGTTCTTACGGTACCAGTACTACACGCCTGTGTTGGGGTTTCTATCCAAATACATTCATACAATTATCTCATTCATTCATCCTCAATCAGTGGCCTACTCGATCATTCACATTCCGATAAGCACTTCGAATTAACCCCAAAACAATTTTATCTTATCATTCACACATGCATTCATTCACTGTTCGATTCTGCACACATACATTCACACATACCATACCGCTTAACACGTCATCGTTTCTCCCACTCACAGACATTCCGGACAAAAAATTTGTATATTCGTCCCTTTTCGCCTCAAAACGCTTCGTACAGGGCAAAAGAAACGTTTGAGAGGGACCAAAGAATGTCTTTCGCATAATTTTAAAAATATCAAAATGATTCCCGCTGGAATCAAACGAACCACCCCAGGTTTAACCACAAACCCAAAATTATGCGAAATAAAATTGTATCTATCGACCCGAAATCGAAGACACGGTATCGTTTTACCCCATTCGCTCTTCCACTTACACCACTCTGATCCAAATCGGGCTACACCTGCATGATGCAGAGCATTGATGCGAACATCGGAGAAACTGTCAAAATTGATGATGGTATCATCATCAAAACAAAACAATACGCGAAATCGGCGGTAGCAAATTGTTTTCATTCGCGATTTTTGAAACGATTCCGCGCGATTTCGTGTTTTATTTCGGTCGGGAATTAGTCGCGCTAGTGTTTGTGTGTGTCCCTATCGAAGTATTGATAGGTGAATATGTTTTTTTAAGTTGCCCCAAACAAGGAGAAATTATATATAATTTTGTGCACCCGTAGGTGCGAGTGTTCCCCATGAAGGGGGTTTTGAATAAATTTGTTTTGCCGGACACGGCGGTAAGTGATGTATTTGATGCGGCCGGGGACCACGGTGTGTTTATTGAAGTGGATAATTCTATCCTTCCGTGGCCAAGACGGGTCCCCGACCATACATTAAGTGAGATAATTTGATTACCTCACTGCGTGAGTGGGGCGCTAAAGAATTTTGTTTCTGTTTGCCGAACACGGCAAAAAGTGTCAGGTTAATGCAACCGTTGACCGAATGACGGTACGGTGTAGTGTACTTGTTTTTGTTTTAAGTGGAGAATTCCACCCACCGTAACCGTCACCGGTGCCAGTGCATATATGTTTTTCTGATGTTTGTTTACCACACTGCGTGAATGTGGCTCTGAAAAATTGCAAGAAGGTGTTGAAGAACCTTCTCGCGGCAGAGTTGGTCTTCCACAATAAAGATAGAGAAGACGGAGAAATGTTTATTGTTTTTTTATTCGGACCAAAGTCCGTGTTGTTGTCGTCGGGAACTGACGGCTGCTTTTGGAAAACTCCCAAGTGAGTAATCCATAGAAAAGCATACCGTCAGTCCACAAACGGCACGGAAAAGTTTTTTTTATGCTGGTTTAAGGAGATTTGCTGGCCAAACTCCGAGATTTTTACCTGCTAAATCCTCCAGCTCGTAGGAGGATACACCTTTTTTTGAGACAATTTTTGCCGGTAAGTATTGTGGTCCAAGTTTAGCATTGTAAGACTCGAGTGCATTCGACAACTTCATGTTTCGACGGTACACCATTTGTCCCGTTTCAAAAGGTTTGGAAAACTTTCGATGACGCAAGTTGTACTGATGTCGAATGCCCTCGCTTGCTTTTGCCAAATTTTTGACCACAATCTCCCGGATTTTGTCTATCTGTTGGTGTCTTGTTTCTAGGTCACCCTCACCGGAAATCCTGCTGAAGTCATCGGCAGATGCCATTTCACACCCGTGTATAATGAAATGAGGACTAAATCCAGTGGAGGAATGAACGGTAGTATTTAGGATGCGCTCCACATCACTGATGTGGACATCCCAGTTGCGCTGCTCGGTTCGAGCATATGCCCGGATTGCGGTGTTTATCGAGCGATTTGTTCGCTCCACTGGGTTAGCCTGCGAATGATAGCGGGAATTCAGCCAATGTTTGACGTTGGTTTCTTTTATGAATTGACTGAACTCCTTCGAGGTGAAAGTGGAGGCATTGTCGCTTAGCAGAATTTCCGGGCTACCATGGCGATTGAACCACTGTTCGCGTAGTATCGTACAGAGTGATGTACTAGCGATTTTTCGAACGGGGGTTAACATGACGTACTTGCTGAAGACGTCGAGGACGACAAGCAAGTGTTGATTGCCACGTTTGCTTTTTGGAAAAGGACCAATATAGTCCACAGAAACCATTCGCCATGGTGCATTAGTCGCACGCGACTGACCCATTTCGGGCTGGACTGGGACGAAAGGAGCTTTAATTTCCTTGCACGTCCCGCATTCTCGAATAAACTTTCGTACTTCCGATCCCATACGAGGCCAGTGATATCGCAACTGCACTTCGTGGATCGTTTTATCGTATCCCACGTGAAGCAAATTTTCGTGGGTACGTTGGATCAAATCTTGACGGAACTCGGGTGCTGGGACGAGTTTCCAACTGAACCGCGAGTCGCACGGAACAACTTTTGAGTTGACATACTTGAAAAGTTGATCATTTTCTACTTTGAAGTCGGCATAGTCGTCAGGATTTTGGATAACTTTGGACTTCATGGAACAGTACCAGTCTGAGGTGGACAAAGCGGAAACGGCTGCTACGGCCCGGGATAACGCATCTAGAACGACATTGTCCTTGCCTTTCCGGTGCTCAATAGACATGTCGTAGAGTTGCAATTCTAAACTCCAACGACTCAAACGTGAACTGGTTTTCCATTTAGTCTTCAGTATCCATGTAATCGCTGACGAATCAGTGACCAGTCGAAAATGATAACCTTCCAAGTAACCTCGAAAGTGTTCAACCGCCATTATCACCGCCAGACCTTCCTTCTCAGTTGCATGGTAGTTCCTTTGGGGAGTGGTCAGTTTGTGCGAAAAGTAAGCAACTACTTTCTCGCCCTCGGGATACTCCTGCACCAGAACAGCAGCGACTGCTACGTCACTAGCGTCTGTCTGAAGGATGAACTCTTTGGAGAAGTCTAGTGGGACTAAAACTGGAGGAGTGACTAGAAGTTCCTTAATTTTAAGGAACGCGAGTTCTGCCTCGGAGTTCCAAACTAAGCTCTTGGTTTTCGTTTTGAGCAGATCGCTCAAGGGAGCAGTGACCTCACTGAACCGATCAATGAAGCGGCGGTAATAACCGCACATACCGAGGAAACGACGAAGTTTCGTCACGGTAACCGGTCTCTCGTAGTCGAGAATCGGCTGAATTTTGTCAGGATTGACCTTGAGTCCGTCCCGATTCAACAAATAACCAAGAAACTTTAGTTCGGGTACTCCAAAACGGGATTTTTCCAAATTGATGGTTAGGTTGGCTCTTGCTAGACAATCGGCCACTGCTTTGAGCAACTGTATGTGATGCTCGAACGTTTCGCTTACCACGATGATGTCATCTAGGTAGACGAAAACGTAAGGTTCCCATTTACCTCGTCCTAGAACCTGGTCCATCAGTCGCGCCAGAGTAGCGGGGCTGTTGACGAGACCAAATGGTAGACGGGTAAATTGGAACATACCCCTGCCGGGAACACTGAAAGCGGTATATTTGCGACTATCCTTAGCCAGGGGTACCTGGAGAAAGGCCTCCTTCAAGTCTATGGTAGACAGGTACTTCGCCTTGGGTAAGCCGCCCAATATTCGCCCAGGGTGGGGCAGAGGGTATGCATCTCGTACAGTACGCTCATTGAGAGGCCTAGCGTCTAGACAAAGGCGAATTGAGTCGTCTGGTTTCGTGACCGCCACAATATTAAGCGACCAATCCGAATCAGACTCCTCGATAATTCCCATAGACCGCCATCGGTCAACTTCTTCCCAGACCTTAGACAGTTTCTTTGGGCTCATATGATAAGGATATCGGCAAACGGGTGCCGCACCTTGGAATTCATCTTTGATGACAATCCTGTGCTCTGTGAATGAGGTTGGGCTTAGCTTTCCGGGCTCTACTGCCTGGAAACACTTCTTTACTTCTTCTACGCGCGCTAACTGTTCCGAAGTGAGTATCGACTCACGCGGTACTTCATCTTCTTCATCGTCTTCTGATTCCTGACCTGAGTTCAACAGAGCACAGTTTTGTATCTCAGGAGAAATCCCAAAGGCGCGCCAAAAGTCCATACCTAGAATGGAGTTGACGGTCAGATGCTCTACTACAAGAGTGCATAGGACCTTTGTCAAATTTTGAAAAGTATACGGGAGATACGCTTGTCCAATGATTGGTAAGGATTGACCATTTGCAGAACGTAGTTCAAATGGTCGTTCCAACCTTTTCAACGGACTTTTCGAAAACTTTCGGTATAGCTTTTTAGTTATAATTGTGGCGTTACTACCACTGTCGAGCAAGGCTTTGAAGGATTTGCCGTACACTGCGACCATTGCAAATGGACGGTTATCGAACGGGTCGTCAAGGACGATGGTTTCGACGGACAATGAATTATCATAGTCCTCATCACGAGCCGGTCGAAAACTGTCGTAAATCTGGGGATGGATTGTTAGTTGTTCTTTGGAGCGCTGCTTTACTGCCAACTGCGACTTCAGTTGGTTCTGATCCCGTTTTTTAGGCAGTAAGGGCAACGAGAAACATCAAATCCTTTAAAACCACACACGATGCAGAAGACCCGATTTGGTTTCCGGCATTCCTCAAATTCATGTCCTTTGTCTCCACAATTGTAGCAGACGCCGAGCACGGGAGGACGATGCTTTTCCACCAAATACTCCAGACACATTATAGGTTTCTGCGGTGGTTCGATCGGTTTTTGATTGTTTCCTTCGAGATTCTTGCCGTCCTGCTTCCCTTGCTGTTTCTTTTTCTGGTTGTCAGGAGGCTTGCTTGAATCAAGACCTGCCGGTTTGGCATTCTTGTTCCAAAACGTTTTGGATTTTGCGTTGCCGTTATTCTGTCCACCTCCCTTTTGGTTTTGATTATTTTGTTTTTGTTTGTTTTGTGGTGGATTATCAGAATAAGCAGCAACTTCCCGAGAAGAACCGAAAACTTTCTGATAAATCGGCGTCTTGGAGGCGTCGATCGATTTACCAAGACTCATCAATTCTGAAAGCGTGTTCACTGGCCTGAGAATCAGCATTTGTTTATAATCGGCTTTCAGGTTCCGTTTGAGCACGCCGAGTTTTTCGCTCGGTGCCATTGGAACCGTCATAGCACGAAATATTTTTTCCATTTCCAGGAAATATTCCTGGAAAGATTCGTTACGCATCTGCCGGCGCTGGAGAGCCTTCATTTTGAGCGTAGCATCAAGTTCAGGATGAACAAAATTTACCTTGAGCTCGCAAACAAGATGGTTCCAGTTAAACAACCGGTTTTGCGCACGCATAGCCTGATACCAGGTCAAAGCATTGCCAGTGAACAAATGCATCGCAGAATTGAAAAGTTCGTCTTCGCACATTTGTTCACACGCAGCGTAATTTGCTACGGTGTCCAAAAACTCATTAAGTCCAGTTCCTTCATCAGTTCCAGCATACTTCCGAATCTTCCAATCAGCGACGCGTTGCGGGTTTCGCGAGTAATTCCTGGGGGCCACCATCGATCCGTTTCCCGCATTGGTGGATATCGAAAAGTTCGGATATGATGGTCCCGCCAGCTGTTCGGTCAATTCAGGAACGTAAGGCTGGTTCTGAGTTTGGTACGGGGCTGTGAATCCGGTATTCTGTTTCGGTTTCTCGATTGGAAGTGATGGACATATATTTTGTTGACCCGAGAATCCTCGCTTCAACACAAATTGATCGGGACTGGGCGCCAGTGTTGGGCGAGGAATCTCTGGTTCATCAAATGAATCGGGTACGTCCATCAAACGCAAATCTTCCAGATCGGTCTGCAGATCCATCTCAGGAGCACTTTCCTTCTGATGTACTAGTGCCCGAAGTTCACTGACGGATTCACGAAGTGAGACAACTTCTTGAACCGTCTTTCTCAAAACTGACGAAATTGTTGTCAGTGAAGCAATCCCGCCCATTAGCGTTTCGGTAGCTTTTGAAAAAGCATCAGACCCCTGAGACGCTAGGGCTTTATTATCGTCGGATTGCTGTCGCAATTGTCGAATCTCGTCCCTCATCTCGCACAAGACACGCAACAGGTCGTCTCCTACGAGCTGTTTGGAAAGAGATCCTTCGTTATCGGAAGGATTGGATCCCTGTGGAATTGCAGGTACGTCTGTACTCAGCAAATCTCCCAAAATTTCTCCATCCTCCCCTTCTTGGTTGTCGGGAGGAAGTGCTGCCTGTTCGTCACTGAAATGACTGGCATAAACTGCTAGAACTTCCTCCAGCAACCCCGAAATTTCCTGGTTGACCTCCCCTGCCGCATAATTGCGGATAACCTGGAGCCTAGACCCCAAATGAAGCAACCGTGTTCGGTAAATCTCCTTGTTTGGGCACCGGTACTGGAGATCTTCCTTGATTGTTAGTAATTTACCAAGGCAGATCTCCTTTTCTTCACCCACGTCACCCCGGAAATTGCGAACTAATTCCCTCCGAGACGACCGCTCATGCGACAAAATTCCCCGAAGACGCCGCTGCCGCTGGACACCCGAAAGATCCGAATCAGGAGAGACAAAAATGCTTCGAGATAGCAACTCAAAATCCAGCTCATCGAAATGTAAATGATCGACGCGCATGAACACACACGCTTGGTTGAATTTCTCCAACGCCATCATAACTTGCGCTATATTGGAAGAAATCACCAAGACACAAAGCATGTAAGTACTGGTACGGTAAAATTTCTGATTTTTCGCCCACTAACGATTCCCTTAAAATTTCAGGAAATCAAGCTGCTCCAAAAATGTCTCAAACCGGGTTGAGAATTCAAGGCGATTGGCCACCGCAACCGAATAAATGACAACCTTCAAACTACTCGTCCGGCAGACCAAACACAAACAACGCAATCCACAAATTCGGACAAAAAAGGAAAATGCAAAAATCAAAGAAAAACAATACCAAAAATGTAAAAAAATAAATAATACGACCGCGAAACAATATTGCGGAAGAAACCTCACCGACTGTTCTACGAAAATCCTAGATTTAGTAGAAGCACCCCACACTCCGGAAGAAAAAAATATTTTCCAAAATAGGAAAATATTTTTTTCAGTGTTTTGCGCTGTGCGCCAAATGTAAGTAGGGGTTTGCCCACTACTCGGGTTCTTATTTGCCCGGCGTACCCTTCTTTTCAGGGCGGCCTAGGTGCCTCTACAGAATTTCGGATTTCGTAACGAAACAAAAAAAAAGTAAAACAATAAATTATTAGATTTACCGACTTTTATTCTCCGCTACTCTCTCAACTGCTGCTGCTGCTGGTGATCTGCTACTGCTGGCGGAAAGGCGGGCGGTTTCCTCCGACCGGCCGGGACAACAACGGCCGCGTTCTCCTTTGGTCGTTGGCTGCTCCGGCAGCGGTCCTTGACAATTAGCTAGGGAGGTGAGCTTGGCTCCTTTGTTGGAACCTCCCTAGCGACGTTGGTGACAAATCACCGGATTCACTTGCTCCCCGCAAGGAATCCCGGAAGACACCGCAGTGTTCTTCCCAGGTGGAGCCGTTGTCCTACCTGCTTCCCTCTCCTTGGCTGTTAGCTGTAGAGGAGAGCAAGGCTCGTTCGGCTTATCCTCTACAGCGAGAGGGGCGGATGCTCAGGATCTTTAACGATTAGCCGGGGAAGCGAAAGCTCCTTTGCACTTAGCTGTCCCACTTCGGCGATCCAGCACCACACTACTGAGTGCCCGGACCACGGGCCGGCACTTTTCGACAGGACTTTTCACTGTCGCACGCGCGCACTAAACTATTTAACAGTGGCGGGAAACTGTCCCGAAAAAACCACAGCAATTTTCTGGACGTCTGTTTGTAACCGTGGTCCATCACTTTCTAACTATCTCGATGGCCGCCTTTTCACTCCACCAAAAACAAACACCAAAACCAGCACCAAAAAAACGTACCGCCGCATAGCTGTCATCACCTATGCGCAGCATAGCCAGTACCCTTATTTCAGCAGCAGGAGAGCGGTGGCCTAACTAAACCCTATGTTATTAATATACAAATATTTAACAAAAATTACTACACCTATCTGATCTAACAAAATCGTTCACAAACAAAAATATAAACAAAATTTAACGTAAAAAGCGAACGATCATATGGAACAGTGGTGAGCATAATTTTACGTAAACAATACACTCTGCGGAGTGTATACGTAAAAAAGGTATATTTCCACCCAGTGCTAAATTGTTACCCTGACGGGTTACAACATACACACACACAGACATTTGCCGATCTCGACGAACTGAATCGAATGGTGTATGACACTCGGCTCTCCGGGCCTCGGTTAAAAAGTCGATTTTTACAGTGATTGCATAGCCTTTCTTTATATGAGAAAGGCAAAAAGGTTTTCTAACAATAACATATTTTTGAATTTCATACTAATTGACAGACAAACTATAATTTTAATACAGAATATGATTTTATGTGTCATTTAAAATCAAAATGCATTTAACAATCTTCCAAAAGTTTCATCATCCTTTGGTTGAATCATATTTTGGTTGTTTTCATGTAGCTTCCAAATTATACGAAATTTTAAAAACATTTTTAAAAACCTTTTGTTTTGGATGGATAAACGCGAATAACTTATGAAAATGTCGTTAACAAAGAAAATAATTGTTTTTGTTAAAACAAAATTGTAAATATCTCGAAAACTATTGGCGATTCTACGTTGAAACCGCTTACAGATAGCGCTGGAATCAAAGTGTTGCTGATTTGATTCTGTTCTGTCAGTGCATATATTTTTTGTAAACGTTGGTAAAAAAAATAACTTTTAAACACCAAATCACTGATCAATTTGTTGATAATTGTTTATGAAAATGAAGGAAAACCATTATTTTATAAGATGATGAGTAAACTTCTTGCGAAAAGGGCGTAAAACATAGTGGTTTCTAATATTATTCGCATAGCTATACGTGTGCTGTTCCGAAATGTAATTTGTTGAGCATCGTAGCCGCCGTAACATCATTTCCCGTTCCTCCTAAGTTAAGCTAAAACTTCATGAGATGGTGTAAATTCATGAAACTCTCCAGATCACACGAGGACAGAAAATATCCGGCTAATAGGAAAGTGTCAGCTTTGTATCATACATAGCTGATGTTTCGCTATGTGCTACAATTGAAATGTTGCATTCCACTAAGTCGCTCAAAATGGTGTAAAAAAGTTATTTTACTGCAATTTTACCAAATCATTTCACTCTTAGCGGTGCTTATCACCAGCTGCACTAAGGTCTGGCAGATTTGTTCTAATCCAACTGACTAGGTCAACATTAAACGAGTTCTTGCGGTGTTGTTGCTACTCCAGCAGCGATCCTTAACTGGGCTAGGGAGGTGAGTTTTTCCCCTTTGTTGCGAAATTAAAATTTGTTGATGACGAGTAACCGATACCACATAGTGTGATGTCGCAGCTCTGCCTCCTTTGCTCTCCTTCTCCTGTTAGTTGTGGAGGAGAGCAATGCTCGTTCGACCTCCACAGTGAGATTAGCTGGTGCTTTTGTATTCTTGGCACTTAATCGGGGAAGTGAAATACTACACCACTTTAAACCGATAAAACCGTTCTCAAGCGTGAAAAATTTACAGTTTTACTTTAACGTGGTAATAAAAAGCGATTAATGTGCTTTAAAATGCCTAGCAATCGCTTTGATTCCAATTTCTGTCTCGTTCCACTCAAAATCAGTGAAAATCTCCGGGTCAAAGCCTCTCCAGAGGTGGCAACCCTAGTCTTCACTGAATCTCCTACGTAGTCCAAAATATGAAGGAGTTTGACATTGGTACTGATTGGGTCTTGGTTTCGAGTTGGAACTTCATTTATGGAACGATTTTTTATAACCACAATAATACCACGATAACATTTTGAAGAAATGTATGAGCCAAATAGTTGCAAATGGCTGAAATTTCAGAATAATTGTAAATAAAACCAAATTTCTTACTCGTTTCATTCATATTTTGGCAGTGGTAAGCTTTTTCCGCGAAGGAAATGAAGTTTTTGTTGTAAGCTACGACTCACTTGCGGGTGAAAAAAAGCAAATTGTATCACTTTGCCAGTTCATGAGCTGAATCATAGGTGTCGCATGACTAATTTTGGTTTTGCCGCAAATCGCCAATTGCATTTTCGATTTTTTTATCGAAGCATATTCAATAAGAAATATGAAGAATATGAATTATAAAAATATGTTAAATTTTTTTGTTAAGAAAACGTTTGGATTAAATGTTTCTCTATGGCCCGAATACACTAAATAGGTTTTTTTTATGTCTTTGACGCAGTAAACTTGATTATTTGTGATGGAGAAACGCGAATAACTTACAAAAAAAGACACAATTTCACGAATTAATTGGTTTTGTTGGCACACAATTCCAAATATCTCGACTAATTTCGCTTTTGGGAAATATGATGCAACAGTTTTTCAGTGCATATTTTTTGTGCGGAAGTATTCATTCCCTGTAATTCTTTCTTAGATAGTTTTGCTGTAAATGCAGTAATTGAACTAATTTGTTTTGAGAGCAATGCATACAGAAACGTCAACGCCCTTTTGAAAAATTGTTCAAAATGTTGTAATTGCCAGAGAAAATCATGGAGATTCATATTTTGTGGTCGACCGGTTTATCGTGGAATCTCTGTATTACAGACGAATATTTTGTTATAATCCGGCTGCAGCTTACATGAAATGAGCTGGAGCCAACCAGCTATTGCACATACAAAGCTAATCGAAAGCTATTCTGTAACTGTTTTTTGAGATTTTCGACAGTGAAATCAGTTGTTTTCCGAGAGTTCATCTATTAAATTGAAAGGTACGACTGTATTTTATATTTTTGGAGAATTGTCAGTAATTTAGCCAAACATTTGCTGATTATTTTTCTATGTACTTATCAAACCTTTTAGGTTCCTCCTTAGTATACAGTTACCCAATAAAAGGTTAACCAGTATAACCAAATAGTGCGAGAGCAAACTAAAGACGCGTTTAATCACCATGTTAGAAAATTGTGTAATGAATTAAATTTTTTCTTGATTTTAAATTTTTTTAAAAGTTTATGTGGTTTTTGCATTTTTTTTTTAAGAAAACTGACCATATTCGTATTAACAAGTGAAACAAATATGGAAGAAAACCAATTTTCTTTAATCTTCTTTAGGTGTTTGGGTCAATATGACCCCAAATGAACTTTCAAAATGCGAAAACTTTTCAAGTTTTGCAGCTAGAAGTTAAGAGTTTCTTGCTTTTCTTATTTCATGGAGAGCAACGATTTTCAATAGATTTCAAAATTTCCGCTCATTCCTGAAGGGTTGTACAAAAAAGTTACGAATAAGGTGTTAGCGGGTCATATTGACCCCGATTTCGAACTCAGTTTTAAGGCATATTTTTTGTGAACTGGTACTTAAATTGCTTGTTAGAGTTTAAATTTTCAGTTTCTGGTAAATTTTACCGTCTTTGACCTGGTTGTTCAGTGGGAATCGGTGCCGAATGGGGTCATGTTTGGCATCCATAGATGTCATCATAAATCACAGGTTTATTGACAGAATAGTTATAATAAACACAACCAAAGAAAAAATGAGAATGTATATATTAGGCATGTGCCCTCATGCACAAAGAAATTGGTCTTGTCCAAAATTTTTCCCACTTGGGAGTTTTGCATAATTCCAGGCGTTTGGTACTTATACCAAAAGACAGTTTCGGTTCATATTCCTCGTCGGCAAACAGAACCTCTGTGCTTACTATCGAGACATCACTCGGTATAAGCCAGTGGTTTAGTGTTCACGCAAGACGTGTGACTTTTTGGAATTTAGTGTCTAACTAGTGCTAATTTGGGTACTAGTTCTGATACATAGTCTAACTGGACACCCAGATGGTGCTAGTTACTGACGAGGAGAATCCGAAACACTAAAACAAAAAAATCATACTTCATGTAAGGCATGTGCCCTCATGCACAAAGAAATTGGTCTTGTCCAAAATTTTTCCCACTTGGGAGTTTTGCATAGGGTGATGAGCCTATTTGCGCCATGTTTCTATTATCACCCTACCCATTTGAAGCCGTTGGTTAGAGCAGTGTCTGCCATCTTTGTTCAACGCATTGAGTCAAATGGTAGCGCAACAATGGGGCCACTCGATTCGAGTTTTCATTGTGCTCAAACACGAGAATTTTACTGTTTTCAACGCATTTGTGTTATTATATTGGTTCTTAACAACGAAGCAAAGTGGTTGATGTAAATTTTTACGCATTCCATTGATTGTAAGGAAAGAAATTACCGAATTAGGGAGGCACCTTGCTTAGTATGGTGAAAATAGGCTCATCACCCTATATATTAAATTTGTACATGATGCAACCGATTTTCGATGTCCCGGATTACGATTCCGGGGGTACAATAGTATTTCTTATAATATTGATGAAGCAACAATGTGGTCAATCGATGGAACTGATCCCTAGAATTTGTAATATGCTTGAAAGTTTATATAAAATCCCATCTAAAATGATATTGATACTCCGATTCAAATACTGACCCGGGAGTCTACGTGAAAATCGTCCGGAAAATCCGGAACATCCGTAAAACTAATTCATGAATCTAGTTCTAGAATTCTGAAGTTTTTTCGAAAACATTTGTTCACGTTGCATTGGCATAAATTCGTAGTTCCGAGTGTAAAATTGACTCTATCGGACCATCCGAAAAATCCGAACATTCGCTGAACTGATCAATTCATAAAGTTGGTCTTAGAATCAGGTGTTTTGTATTGTTTCTTGAATTCTCACTTGAATGAGTGCGTACTTATGACCTACACATATTTTTTGCTGCATAATTTAGTGAACCGTCCAGCCGCTTTGCCGACAAATTAGACGATCTGCTGTGTTTTAATATTATTTTGTAATGTAAAGATTTGTGTGTACTAGGACTTAAGATGAATTGTAGCTATTATTTAGGGTGACCATACGTCCTGGTTTCCCAGGACATGGACATAACTGCAATATCGATGAAACAAGGGTTACCAGCGGCTTAAATCGCCTTTCAATCCGGGACCCGAAGAATTCCCTTTGGTACCTCTGGAAAGAGACATCGGTGTTTTGGTGCTTCTGCTTCTACTTGAGTTCTCTTGCTAGTGACTTTTTTTCGTCTTACTGGAAATCCATTCCATAAAAAGAAAAATATCGACTATCGTGGTATAATTTCATTGAGTGCTCTCTCGAGCTGGGGATCATGGAATTACTACAGGGTCGATACCAGTACCTAATCAGTCGCTCTGCTTGCTAACAGTGCAGTGAATCAAACGAACGTTTCTACCTAAAGTCTGCTGTCTATATGTACCGTGCTAGTATTATAAACAAGCAAAGCAATCGAATGAAAAAAAATCGTCCCAAGACAATAAAGTACCGTTACTTTCATCGGTGGGATATCGATCATTTATTTCAAGATGTTTGAAACTCAACAGCAAATTTGCAAATACAGTTCAGACTAACGGAAGTCGTTGTTATACAAGCCCACCGCACTCGTTACTGATAACATTTAAAACTTTGGCCATAACGGAAAGCTACGCTATGAAAGACAACATGCAATGCGTCGTTGAGCATGATAATGTTAGGACTAAGATACCCGTTTATATTGACTATTCCTTCATATCTGAACTTTCAATTCAAAGCAAAATGCGTGACCAAATCTCAAATCACGTTGTGCGCATATGACCTCTATGACCTCTGCGTGCTCTACGTTGTTACACAAGAAGAAACCATGTACACAAACCTCTAACGAAGCAATATCAACTGTAAGCATACCCATCACACAGCCCTTCATCAACATCAACTAAATCACAAACCACCGGAGTTGCAGCTCATACACCAACGAATACTGAAACAACAGAACCTACGCACAACGTGAACGATCATTGTGATGCGCTTATTACTTCCCAATCAACTGCCAGCACCACCGATAATAAAGTAAATAACAAAGAACACAGATAAGCGACCACAAACAACTCAAACCAGGTAATCGTGACAGCCCATACAACATTAACAGCGAGGATAGCATGAACGAAAACGATAAACCGAGAGAAAGCGGACTAAGTGATCCACAAGCAACAAGAGGCAATGAAGTAAATAGATCTTCAAAAAGAAATAAGATATTTACGCAAAGTAACAAGTCGCGTACACACGATCCGATGGATATACAATAAAATTCTATTTATTTATTTTTATTTACACATTTATAATATTAAAAGTTCCACGGCCAAATAAATGAAATAGCTAATGGACGATTAACATGCCTTCACGCCTGGACGCTGAACAGCGCCTAACCGTCGAGTCTAGCATCCTACATAACAGGGAGTATGGAATGTCGCGCTCAAACCAGTGCTGCGAAATTTCAAAATCAGTTACTTATTTCTGCTTGTATTTACCGAATTCAGATTCAGCGCCTCCCTCATTGGTTAACTTCCCATCTGACTGAAACTTCATGCAGAATGGAATGCTTAAGTGCAGAGGAAATATAAATTCCTTCACCAACTAAAGCATTCATTTGTTTTTATGTGGATAGTTTGAAGGCAGAAGCTGGCATCTTCTACATTTTCGAGCATAAGTGAACTGCATAATCTATATCTGGTGCACTTTTGCTCAATAATCCCTCTGATAGGGAGAATGGAAACAAAATTCATTTTGCTTCTGAAACCGAACATGTCCAAAACTGAATGCGCTGTATCGGGAGAACGAATGACGAGGGAAACGAACCAAACATTTCATTCATCACGACGGGCATGAATTGAATTTTGTTTTCTTTCGAGTTCACGCAGGGATATCCATTTTTTCATGCTCTGGCTCAAACTCATATTATTTACACCAAGCTATCCGCCAGCTTTCATATAACAATCGATTAAACGGAGAAATTTTTGGTAGGGGAATGTGTTCGGTTGTCGGCACACTTTTGTTTTTGGCTCACAACATTACTTCAATTGAACAATATATGGGAATAAGCATACCAATGGAAAGCTAGAGGCCTTAGCTAATAACTTATGAAAGAATTTAATTTATTCTGTCAGCTTGAAAAAATTTATTACAAATTTAGTAAAATGCTAATATTTTACCATTTTGAAAAATGTGGTCGGTTGTCGGCACCCTAAGAAAATTGACTAAAAATGGAAAAATATGAGTGATCATCATCAAGATTCAAAGGGAAAAGGAAATTGATTCATGTCAACAACCATCAAAGGCATTATGAACATAATTCTTCATCAGAACCACAATATGTGTATGTGAAAAACTAGGGCGAATATTATGCATTTCTAAGGCACTGGCGGATCGCATTCACTGAAATTGAGTTAGATTCGGGCAGTCCATTTTTTGCCAAAGCTTCAGACAGATCAGATAGAGGTCAGCCAAGGGGTAGGGGCGCTACAAGGTTAAATCCTCCCCCCCCCCCCCCAAACCAAATTGTCTGGTCGTGACAATCTGGTATATACAGTGCTACCTAGCGGTGAAAACACGACCAGGTGAGCTTTCTTGATGTAAATGTAAAACGCTAAACCGGAAGTCACCTTCCTGGTTCTCAAAATACCCATATTGTTAGGTTATTGAGAGCATTTGCCACAAAAATGGGGTACCGACCATGTTTGGGTGCCGACAACCGAATTTAATAACCTTTTTGAAAACTGATCAAAAAAAATTGTTGCGAACATTTCGGTGCCATTTTAACATTGAATCACAAAATATAATAAATTCACATCGTAAATATTTAATGCGCATACTTTTTTGATCGATTTTCTTCTTTCTATAACACTAAACAAATCATAAAAAAAGAACTTTCAAGTAGAGTTTCACTTGTTCAAAAAATATTTTGGGTGTAAAACAGAATCTTCGAGTATATTTGCTTCAGCAATCGCCACAAAAAGATCGTGCTAATATAACACACAAATTATATTTATTAGAATGTCCATGTCTGGTTTCTGTCAAAAGCTACATAGGGGTGCCAACAACCGACCAGTGCCGGCAACCGAACACTTTCCCCTAACAATGGTAGGTTTTGCAGCTCTCAAATCGAGAGATAATGGCTGTATTTGGAGATTGCCAGGCATAGCGCAGGGAAGTTACTTGGGATCGCTGATGTTTCTGATTTACGTCAACGTTTTTAGTACTGAAAACTCCTCGCCGGTCCTGCACAGACCATCTCAGCATGAAACGTTTGTTGATGGTGGTGTAGCAAGAAATGCCTTTGTGTAAATCCGAAAAAGTTCTTGGTGATCTAATTCCGATGAAAGACTTTCTGGCAGAACTCTTCCTCCCAGACTCCCAGAACTTGTTTTACTGTCGAAGCTCTGCCGGCCAGACCCTAAAACTTTTTAACTGCCGAAAACATGCGGAAAAGGCAATGTCGGTTGAGAGGTAACGGGGGAAGCAGTACCCCTTCAACTGTCCTGGTTTTTTACTCGTTTGATATGGTCACCCTACTATTATTATTGTCTGTGTTTGTGCTTTTAAAAGATGGTGGTTTTTGCGCCCGTCTGGGAATGAAATGTAAGGTGTCTAACTCAAATGGGCTTTTCCCATCCTGACTGTCTATGTAGACTCTAAAGTCCGATGGACATAATAATGAAATAAATAAATAATGACCTTCCAGAAGATCTGGAACATCCGTGGAACTGCCCAATTCATGTACCTTGTCCTAGAGCTCTGAGATAAATTCGTACTTGTGACTGGGATTGGAACCCTTTTGGCTCTTCTTTTTTCAGCTTTTTTTATTGAAAAGAAAACGTATTTGTGACCGTCTACCTGGAAGTGCTATAAGTTTTCTTGAGTTGATAGTCGAATCTTTGTTTACTATAATAGAAAAATCCTTTCGATAAATTACCCTTCATCACACGCGGGTGCCACGTGACCTGTGCTGTTCATGTCCCAAGCAAAAACATGAATTAATTTCACTAACACTGAAAAAATACTTTGTGAACTGGCCAATTCTACGCCGGCTCATCCGAAAGGTTCATGGGTCCCTGTCCCAGTCACAGGTACGCATTTATGCGCATAATATAACCTTATATGTTTTCGGAAATATCTTAGAGCTCAAGGTTCGTGAATTAACCAGCTGCACGGATGTTCCAGATTTTCCGGAAAGTCATTATGTGGTCAAGAGCGCCCACTTTCCAGTCATAACTACGAATTTATGCCAATGCAACAAATATTTTCGAAGATTTCTAGGATTAGATTCATGAATTGACCAGTTATACGGATGTTCCTGATCTTCCGGATGAATCACGCATTCACGCAGAATCCAGGGTTAGTATGAGAGTATCAAAATCATTTTAGATAGGATTTTATAAAAAATTTCAAGCATATTACAAATTCTTGGCATCAGTTTCATTGATTGACCATATTGTCGCTTGATCAATATTATGAGAAATACTATTATACCGCCGGAATTAGCACCGGAATCGTAATCCGGAACATCGAAGATCAGTCGTATCATGTACAAATTTAATATATGCATTCTCATTTTTGCTTTGCTTGTGTTTATTATAAGTATTCTATCAATGAACCTGTGATTTATGATGAAAATTCAGTATACATCTATGGATGCCAAACACGACCCCATTCAGCACCGATTCCCACTAACCAACCAGGTCAAAAACGGTCATATTTACCAGAAACTGAAAATTTACACTCCAACAAACAATTTAAGTATCAATTCATATAGATTTGGTTGAAAATGTGTCTTAAAACTGAGTTTGAAATCGGGGTCAATGCGACCCGTTAACACCTTATTCGTTACAAAAAGTTAACACCTAAGGGCATGTTCAGGAGCGTTTTATTTTATATAGGAGTTTCAAAGTAGAACTGGAACTGAAACATTCACATCCCAGCAGAGCGTTTTGTTTAATAATTTCGAACAGTTTTGTTTCAAAATTTAAAACTGTTATACGACGCCGTTCTATTTGTTGCTGATTTTAAAACACGTTTAGAACTGTGTTTTAAATACATGCAAAGTTTTCAGCACAGACAATTAGAACCGATAGACTGGGGAAAAATAAAATGCCTTTAATTATTTTGTGGCTAAACCATAAGGTTTTGAGTTTTGGTGACTTAGGACAAGTTTTTGTAGTTATTAAGACAGATTTTCAGAAGTAGACGACCATGTTCTAAAATCAAATGTACTTTCAAGATAACATTATTTCATTTGCATATTTTTGCAACTTTTTTAGAAAACTTGTTAAGAAATGACATTTTTAATCAAAGAAACAGCTCTAACTCTTTCTATAAACATCGGATCGTCTTAAAATATTCAACAATGTTGTGGGTTTTTACAATATCTAAAACATTGTGAACAACATTGTTGTAGAGGAATGAATACGACAAGTTATTTTAAATAAACTGATTTTTATGGGGTTCATTTGAAAACTTCTCATAACAACGAAACGGCTGTATATAGAGAGTTAGTATCTTCAGTTAAATTACTTAAAATAATATTCTCCACAACTTTGCTGAAGCCTCAAACCGCCTATCTCCTTTCAGTAAAAAGTTATATTTCAGAAGTGCCTTTACACTTCATTTTGGAACATGACCGTCTACTTCAAAAATCCGCATTGATAACTCCAAAAACTTGTCTGAAATCACCAAAACTCAAAACCCTATAGTTTAGCCAAAAAATAATTAAAGGCGTGAATTTGCTCATTTTGACCACTGTGCGGCGTCGTATAACACCTTTAAATTTTAAAACAAAACTGTTCGAAATTATAAAACAAAAGCTCTGCTGGGGATGCGAATGTTGCAGTTCCAGTTCTACTTTGAAACTTCTATACAAAATAAAACGCTCCTGTACCGAAGGACTACCCTTCCTATGATCATTCTCAGGGATAGACCGTTCCAACATCAAATTATGGTTTTCTCAATTTTGGTCTTGTCAAACTGCAAATGACGTGAAAACCCAAGATGATACGAGATATACGGCATACGTAAAGCGAAAATGGTTTTACGATTGGCAAGATCGACATTGCATAAATATTATTTCACTTCCCAAAAAAGATTATTAATTATTTCAAACATAAAGCACAGAGAACAGACATCCATGATCGAACAAAAATATTTAAAAAACGTGTGTAAACATTTGAATTAATATACGATAAACACTAGCGCCGCCACACCAGCCTATCCCAACTATTCGTCAAATCCATTCCGGAACCGGTTCGAAATCCTGAATGGATTCAGTATGGAAACTTGCTCAATGAAAAAACCGATTCCGACTCTATCGGTTGATGCATTTGAGCTAGAATTCATGCTGGAAGTCCGAACCGGTGCCGGACTAGTTTGACTGGGTAGAGGAATAACCGCTGTCAATTCTGTCGAACTCAGCCACAAAAAACATGACGACAGTAGCGCTCCTGGTTTGGATATCCCAACTACCTTCGAAACCGTTAGAGATTTTACACAAGTTGAATGCTGAAGATGGACGTCTGTTCTCTGTGCATAAAGTTTTGAATATAGAAACTAGTGCTTTCAGCCTTTTTGGGGTTCTCATGGCGTTTGCCACCAATAAAATTATTATACACACATGCATACACCTTTTTGCAGATTATCTTGAATCTTTTTTACGTGTGTCAAATTTGCGACTTTTGTATTCTTATGCAGGTACGCTCTTCTTCCCTTTGAGGCAGACCCTCGTCCTGAACATGCCCTAAAGAAGGTTAAATTCATATTCTGGACCACTATGCATTTGTTGAATATTTGCATTCGCACTAGCGCCGCCTGGTGGGACAATTCTGAGTTATTATTTCGCACATACAGATGCTCTTGACTGCCTGTACAAATTTTCTTGAGACCAGCACCTTTCAAAATATCAAAATCTCAATATAGTTCATGCTAAACCCAATGGCTCTAAATTGTAGGTCTAAATAAGCAAATCAGCTTTGCCAAAGAAAGTATGGCGCTAAATGTTGACACCGTCGAAATAATCGGCCGCATCCCCAATCAGCCGAAACCCCATGAGCTCTACAGGATCTCTCTCTATCCTTTTTCATGACCCCCCTCCCTCCCAGTTAATCGCGTAGTACGAGACCAGACTGTAACATTTTATCCTGTTTGTAATGTTAGCTGTGTATTTAAACCATTCGATCTCAATGAATCACCTCTACCTTCTTGTACCTTCTGTATGTTGTACTCGAAATACGGCACCCAAGTCGGTCTGAATGAACGAACCCACCATACTCCATACTCTGCATATACGCTTCGCTACATACTTACGTACGTGCCCGTGTCAAACTATATGTATTTACAGTTCCAATTTCCGCTCCACATCAAAGATACATGTGATGCTATGCGTTAGCCACACGTTTTTGCACTCATCTTCACACAATGTGGTACCGGTCGCCTGCATGCCTATGCATTCTATGCATGAGATCAACGGATCGATTTTATATATGAAATATGACAAACACACATGATTTCACACGTAAAATATCGCCGGCCGAAAAACAATTACGATGCACCATTATCCTAGATAAACTTATTCGATATCGAATTTTTTTTCACTCATGCTACCGCTGCGTCCTGCTTCCAATACGTACTTGAATGTCCTCTAGCTGACAGCAGGCCGGCTCGAGATCCCGTATTTCGTCCAGTAGGAATTCTATTTCGTCTGTACCGTATAAATCAGAAACTGACGGTATGTAGCGTTGGGGTGGTTGCATCTCCCGTCAGGGGGCACACCCCCATCACCGTGTATGGAACTGGTCCGGTTTCCAAAACTATTTTGGAGGGGAGGAGGATAACAGAATGCAATAGTTAGATTAAACCGGATCGGGCTCGAACTCTGGCATTTCGATAGGAAGAGGCATAGTTCATACATAAAGGACATTTCTTTCTTGCCTTAGGACAACAAAAGGAAGGGTTGGGTCGGAGGCTACATTTCGTCGAATATTGCTACGCTGTTAATGATCCGAAGTGCAGAGAGCTTTCAAACTTCAATAACAAACGTACCCGTCCGGCCAATGTCAATAAAAATGGATACACCGGATGATGAGATAGTATAGCGTAAGCATGTGGCAGTGAAAGGGAATTCGGGAGCGAGCGCAAAAGAGAGCGGATGTTAGGAGGAAAACATCGGAATGGCACACACGCTGAAATGAGGTTATGGGAAGACAGTTCAGTTCAAGGGGTGGTTTTACATAACAAAAAAAAGCTCCACACTGGCGCGAGTGTACGCTTGTGTGAGTCTGTAGCACTGCGAAAACGACACTTTTCCACCGAGCAAACTCGCTTTTCAGATTTTCACCTGTTTTCGATCCAAGTGATCAGTTGTAGATCGAATGAATGAAACTTTCACTAATCACATGTCGCTAGCGAGTAATAATGCACGGTAAAGCACACGCTACGATTATTAAGAGTGAAATAATCGATATCGTAAGGAAGAAACACAGTCGGATCCGTGTGTAATATCCTTACTCGGGGTGGATAGAGCGACAAGGAGCTACACCGACCGAGAGCCTCCAAAGCAGAATGCGAGAAAAGGATAAACTATACAAAACGTGATAATGTGAGTGACCTATAACTTTTCCACCACTTGAGGTTTTCATCAATTTTCCATCGAGAGGACTGCTTTTGGGGAAATTGTTCTCCACTGCTGAATTATTTAATCCCAGTTTCTAATGAACACACGCGGCACGGCGAATCACGCACGCTTCCAATAGGCGATATGCAAAACACGCGTTCATCCGTCGGTTACTTCTGCAGGAATTTACTGCACTCGCACGCACGCACGCACAAAATTTCTCAGCAGAACATGATCGAAAACTAAAGATACTTTCGTTCGTGTCGCGTTCGCTTATCACATTGACAATGATGACTGCTGCTACTTTTCGCGTACCGCTCCTCTGTTACAAAATTGATGCAAGCTCACTTGGGAAGAACGAGAGAGAACATCGCCCGTTCCGGAATGTAACAGTCAGGATAAAAGCACCCCAATCAAGAAATGTTGTGAATGACACATGTGGTTGGTCTGCGCAGTTGATGGATAAATCACGTCAGCTGTCGAGGGGTTCTGACCCAGTGTTTCCACAAACCGCGTAGCGATGGGGAAGTTGGGGCTTTTTCTAGTAGATTCAAAACGTCCAGAGCTCCCCACAAGGGTGCCTATGAAATTAATTCAAGACTGTACCGTCAAAGTTCTTTGCGAAACATAAATTGTTTACCATGGGTATCCACGGTATTATAGAAACATATTTGTTGATAACTTTAAACATCCGATCAAATTTGTTCAATCGGCTTGTTTAGTATTACGGGATAAATTTTCAATTCCATCACATCAGTAGCTACCAGTAAACTTGACCGCTCGCAGATGCGTTATGCCCGAAAAAACCAACACTATTTTCGTTCACATTAACACATCACTGTATCATGGATTCGTTTTACATTTCTTACAAAAGAAATGTATAGGATTCGCTCAAACTTTGAAAACTTTTTCCGAGGCCCGGAAGGCCGAGTCTCATATACCAATCGACTCAGCTCGACAAATTGAGACAATGTCTGTATGTGTGTGTGTATGTGTGTATGTATGTATGTACAAAATGTCATGTAATTATCTCAGCAATGGCTGAACCGATCTTAATGAAATTAGTTTCAAATGAAAGGCCTAGCGTTGCCATTTGACACTATTATTTTTGATTTTCGATATGTTGTTTAGTTTCTGAGATATGGGCGATTTTGTCAAAACACGGAAAGTTTTTCGCAAATAACTTTCAAACAATACAATTTTGTCCCACAAACTGCACATAAATAGAAAGCTTGTAAAAATACCTTTCTAACAAGCTATAGATTGTCTAAATCCGTGCACGAGCAGCGGAGATATTGAACATTTTGTATTTTTAGTCCGCGCTTACCAATTTCCCCTAACTAAAAATGAGATTGTTTCATACAGAGTATTGCTTTACTGGTGTTTTAGGGGCAAAACTAAACCGATTTTGAATATCGGGGTATGAAAACACATTTACGTGATTCAAGAAATTCAATGTTGAGAACATTTTGTGAATTACCTTTATAATAAATTAACTATTTCTCAAAAATCAATATATAAGTTCACTTCAAAGACAAAATAATGTGTTGATAAAGAAACAGTGAGTTCTAGTATTTATTCCTTGGATTGGGCATTGCGTTCAATCATGAGGGAAATGTTGTATTGTATATCAATACACAGATCAAGAAGTAATTCACCTAGTAGTGAGATAAAAGATTTCTTATATAATTATACTCGTGGCGTTACCGAAAGCAACTGTATGTTTGAAGCCCAAAAATCTAGCGAAAATTTAACTCTTTTGCAAGATTTAGGTTATACTGGTTAATGCGCAAAAATTACTACTTACATTATTTATGATAAGAATGTAAGAAATCAATATATCATAATAATATACCTATAAAAATAATGTCACTGCATTAACCATCATTTGCCATTCCTCACACGCCCCCCCCCCCCCACCATCTCTCTCTCCTCTCTCTCTCTCTCTCTCTCTCTCTCTCTCTCTCTCTCTCTCTCTCTCTCTCTCTCTCTCTCTCTCTTGCTCTCTCTGTCTCTCTTCTATCGCATCTATCTAACTATTTCTGTATCCATTTCTAAGTTGTGTGATAAGATCTTCTGCCAATACGAAATATTTATTAATTGTAATTGCGAAGGTTTGAGAAAACAAAACTATTTCTTGTCTGCTGCTACATCAACTCAACTTTAATTCAATTCTATTCAAAGCCTGTATCTACACTATAATTAAGGAAATTCATGGCTATATCAGAAAAATATTTGGCTTAACTGGGTAATATGAAAGTTTGACGATGAAAATTTTCAAAAGAGACATTCCACGTGCAATATTTAAACTATTCGTATCTCTATTGAATTTTGAATGAAATATATGCTCAAAGACTGAAAGCTGAAGCCAGAAGGATTGGACTTGCCATCGACGTTTCGAAGACAAAATACTTGAGAGGAAGAGGTTCTAAAGACGACAATGTGAACCTCCCACCCGAGTTCGGATTGACGGTGAGGAAATCGAGATGGTCGACGAATTCATGTATTTGGGTTCACTGGTAACCGACAACAATGATAACAGCAGAGAAATTCAGAGAGGGATCTTGGCGAGAAATCGTGCCTACTTTGGACTCCGGAGGACGCTCCGGTCGAACAAAATTCGCCGGCGCACGAAGTTGATTATCTACAAGACGCTGATTAGATCGGTAGTCCTCTCGGCCACGAGACCTGGACTATGCTCGTGGAGGACCAACGCGCCCTTGGAGTTTTCGAACGAAAGGTTTTGCGTACCATCTATGGTGGCGTGCAGATGGAAGACGGAACGTTGCGCAGGCGAATGAACCATGAGTTGTATCAGCTGCACATTCGTTGTATTGGTACGGACTTTCATGAAAAATAACGGATCAAAGACCAAAAATATCCACAAATTAGATCCAGGAAAAGAAGACTCCCAAAGTACCCACTCTCGATGGGGGATGCAACTACAATGTGTCTTCTAACTTATCGTCGTCCATATCTGGATATACTGAGTAGTTTGAACCATTTCTTTGGTCTGTATACGACTTATTTATCAATATTTCCTGCACGAGAATTCCGAACGAAACAATATGAAAGCTATAAGGATGAATGGAAAGAGACTGCATTGCAATCAACTGAATGCACGGCTTTTATGCTATCGACATAGCCTAGACATTTCACACTATTTACTTCAATGCAAATAAAAACTTTGAAATATCTACCTGTCTCATTCACGAATCGCATTCTCCCTGTCGTTCTCTGTTCAAGGTCCTTGAAAGCACATGTGACCTTGTCTCACTTTACTGTATTCAATTGTGCGTTAAAATACTGGACCTGGAAATTCTATTCTGTACATAAATCTTTTTTCGAGAATATGTGACCAAAAAGTAAACTTCGAATTCCAAAGCAAATTGAACATTCCAGGTTCCTGATAACTAATTAAGGTACAACAATAAAGTAGAAACACCAGATAATCTTAAAACGACGCCATCAAGTAAAGAAGTATGAAAACAAAAAGAATAAAACTAAAAAAAGATGGAAGCCCTAGAAAGTCCATTGCATATTTATTACCCTTTTCTCAGACGATGGGATTTTCAAAAACATTTCAAAACTTTCTGATGCAATGGTTCTCAAATTCGTACAATCCGGTTTATTCATTTTTTTATTCAAAAATGTTTTTAGCTTCAAATATATGACCATTTCTTTTTAAATAATTATTTAATTCCGCATCTTTTTATTCGTTTTGTTCATCTACGTTAATTTTACTTATTTTATTCGTTTCATTCTTTGGTTTCACTCTGATCAGTTTACTCTTTTTGTGCATTTTACTCATATCATTCATTTAACTTATTTTATTCATTGTTTTCATTGTATGCATTTTATTCATTTTTTTCCAGTTTATTCATTTTGTTCAGTTTCTTCATTTAAATAATATGACTACTTTTTCAGTTTTAATCATTCCATCCAAATAATTTATTTGATTCAATTCATTTCTTTATATTAATTTTACCATTGTTCAATTTTTCATTTTAAGCAATGCATTAAATTCTGCTCATTTTCTTCTTTTTATTCATTTTATCACTTCAGCTCATTTTGTTTATTTGATTCGTTTGTTTTATTTATGCATTTCATTTATTTTTTACTTTATTCATTTTGTTCATCCATTCTTTTTATTCATTTGATCCATTTCATTAATTTGATTCAGTGTATTCACTGGATGAATTGAATCAATTTGATTCATTTAATTCACTTGATTTATTTGATTTATTTGATTCATTTGATTCATTTGATTCATTTGATTCATTTGGTTCATTTGATTCATTTGATTCATTTGATTCATTTGATTCATTTGATTCATTTGGTTCATTTGATTCATTTGATTCATTTGATTCATTTGATTCATTTGATTCATTTGATTCATTTGATTCATTTGATTCATTTGATTCATTTGATTCATTTGATTCATTTGATTCATTTGATTCATTTGATTCATTTGATTCATTTGATTCATTTGATTCATTTGATTCATTTTATTCATTTTATTCATTTGATTCATTTGATTCATTTGATTCATTTGATTCATTTGATTCATTTGATTCATTTGATTCATTTGATTCATTTGATTCATTTGATTCATTTGTTTCATTTGATTCATTTGAATCATTTGAATCATTTGAATCATTTGAATCATTTGATTCATTTAAATCATTCGAATCATTTGATTCATTTGATTCATTTGTTTCATTTGATTCATTTGATTCATTTGATTCATTTGATTCATTTGATTCATTTGATTCATTTGATTCATTTAATTCATTTGATTCATTTGATTCAATTGATTCATTTGATACATTTTATTCATATCTTCAATTTTATGCATTTAATGTTCAGTCATTCGTTTTATTTCATTCAATTTGTTAGTATGAGTCAATTTATTCTATTAATCTTATAACTATTTCTAAATATAATCTTAATTTTTATTTAATAACCTAATCTAATTTGATTCGTGTATATTATAATTTTGATTTACATTAATTTTTCTACTCATTTTATGAATTTATTCATAAAATTCATTTTTTGCTTTACTTTTTTTTATTTCGGTCGTTTTGTTGATTTCTATAATTTATTCAGTTTATTCGAGATTGTATTCGTGCAAGACTAGAAACTGTTTTCATCCCACCTGCTTGGGTGCTTACTTCTCGTGAGTTCTGCAAACTAATCCAATAGAGTGTGTGAATGTGTAAGAAATGTCTCATCTCACTGCTAGGTGGATTAAATCGGTTTTTATAGGTTTCTTTCTTTCTCATTTATCAAAGCTGATTAAATAGCCGGTTAAGTTCAAAATAATATTGTGGAAATGTCTATTAAATTCTATCTTCTAAGATGAGCAACAAGTCGACGCAAATACATTTGAAACAAACAAAAATATTTAATATTTAAATAGCTAAACCAACGTGAGTTCAATATTGTCCTCATGTTAACACATTTTCAAATGCGGAGTGTGGAGAAGGGTAGGGGGATAATTAGTGGGAGGGGAGGATGCGTTGGAAGCAACCTAACATATTTTGTTAAAGGAAATGCGGGTGTGCGGTTGGTCTGAGAGGGGAGGGGGTGAGAAAGTTGGTGAGGGGCACTGGCGGCTCCAGGGAGGCCCTTCTATTCAGCCAGAAGATGTTTTGGTAAAAAGTTGTTTGCATGTTCCTTCTTCATTATGCCAATATTTTAGAAGTGATGAACACTATCATTAACGTGCGCAAGGGGGGGGGGGCTAGGGGAGGGGGGGGAGCTATAGCCCCCCTTATGTTCATGATTTTTTTTAATTTTAATAAGTATGATCATAAGGTTGAAGACATACGATAAACATGTATATCTCATTTTATTTAAGCAAGCCATGCAATCTTAGAACGCTTAATTAAAATCAACAGTTGACGCAAGTTAATTGAAATCAGGAATCTCTCTCGATATCAAGATAAGGTTGCTGAGAAGAAGCGGTAACTGCAGCAAATATTCGGTTACAGACTTAAAAATACAAGAGTGCTGATGATCAATTTCATTTTTTGCTTTAAAAATTATAAACATTTTATTGCAAACGATTGATGCAGTCGGTAAAGGCATATGGTCAAGGCTTCGAAAATGGCAACCACAGGCGAAATAATTTTTTTTATCAAATTTTGCGTCGAACTGTTTGTTTTCCGTATGTATATAACCTCTAATATTAAAAAATATGAATGGTGATCCCAGAAAAAAATTTCATGTCTATCATTTATGAAAGTTTGTTTATGCTACTTGCATGACCTGAAAATGACTATAAGCCCGTAAGGAGATAAAAAGGTAAACAAAATCCATATTTTCAACTTTTTGCTTGCAACCACATTTTTCTATCATAGTCTAATTTAAATTTGATGATATTGCTTAATAAATTTTTATGAATATGGATTATTGCTTATTTTCAGTTGTAAAGTAATGGAAACCAAATAACTTGTAACGTGACAGATCAAAAATTCAAAAAAGTTTTGTGGACCACACCAGCAGCATGCATACAATGTCTAACCTGCATTTTTTCTTACTACTTTGAGTCTACTTTTTGAAACTATATTGTGAAAACTTTAAAGTATTACTAATTTTTAAGAAAACACAGTTTATCTTATGTAACGTGACAGATTTTTTCTGCTGTAAAGCAATTCTATCAAGTTTGATTCAATTGCGTCAATATTGGTGACCATCTTTGATTTTGATGAAACCTTTTACGTTTCATGTGTATGGGAGACTAAGTATTTTTCAATAGTAAACAAACAATTTTTATTCAAGAGTAATATTTAAAAAGGGCGTATGAGATCTTGAATGCACTACTTTCAATATATAGTTCGAAAATCGCCTTTTGTGCAGCAAAACTATATGATAGCGAGTTCTAGGAAATTAATTGCTCCGTGTGAATATTTTTTGGTGAAATTTTTCAAAAAAATGTTTAAAATTCAAATAGGGTGAAGTGCCTATTTTCACCATACTAAGGAGGGCGCCTCACTGATTCATTGATTACTCGGCCTACAAACAATGGAATGCATACAAATTGGCATCAATAGCTTTGCTTCGTTGTTAAGTACCAAGATAATAACATTCATGCGCTGAAAACAGCTAAATTCTCATGTTTGAGCGCAACGAAAACACGAATCGAGTGCCCCTATTGTTGCGCTACCATTTGACTCAATGCGTTAAACAAAGATGGCAAACACTGCTCTAACCAACGGCTTCAAATGGGTAGCGTGATAATAGAAACATAGCGATAATGGGCTCATCACCCTACATTGTTAAAAAACACAAAAAAAATTAAAATACAATTACAGAAAAACAATGTTTTTTTTTTGTTAACGAAAGCCTATAAACTGATGAAACTATAATTGCACTATTAGGAAGTTATTAGTAAGAAACCATTTTTAACTTCAAGTATTCTCTAAATTTCTTAGCATTTCCAGTCATAAATATAATTTTCTTATGCAATATTAATACTAAATATAATTTCGAAGCAAAATGCTCTTAAGAAAAATTTCCGAAATATCTTGATTTTTTTTTTCAACAAAATATCTAGTAGTGAAAATACGCCCTTTTAATAAATTCCTCACAAGTGCCAAACGCAAAAACATAACACGTTTAAAATTTAATTGCAAATAAAAAAACTTTAAAATATAATTACATCGTAGAGAAAATAAAAATAAATATTTTTGACATATTTCAATAATTCTTTTAATTTTGAATTTTTATTTAATTTTTTTTCTTTAAATAATTTAGTTATAGAATGTATTTCAAAATGGGTTTTCAATTCAAAATGCTCACGAAAAATTATCCTTCAAAATGCAAATGTTTTCAAGTTATTTTGGATTTTCTTTCAATGCCCAATAAACTGTGTTGGAATACTCAAACTTAAACTCAACGCAAATAAATAATGATATGCAGAGTACAAACTTAGAAATATTCGCAGCATTCGGTAATTTTTTACAGAACTTTCAACAGCTGAACGTTCGTTCGGTAATTAAAATGTTACCGGACGTATTCGGTACATTCAATGTTATGAATTCAAATCAATTATTAAAACATGTTTTAATCCACCTAGCGGTGCAATTGTGCCTTTCTCAATCATGTCCACGAGAATTTTTTAGTTGCTTATATTTATTAAAAGCTTTCAAATGTATACATTACGATTTTATTATACATTACTTGTTAACTATATAGAAGAAAAGAAATCATTATTTGAGTTCTAAAATTTTGTAAAAGAAAAAACAGCCACGGTAATATTAAATTGAAAAAAAGGTGCGAATTCGGCAAAGTCCCAAAAAGTAGACTTTTATAAAAAAAATTTCGAGATAACATAAAATCTCGACGTTTTATGCATTTTAAAGATGTTTGGCATCAAAAATACGAATTCGATTTCTGAAATTTCATTTCATTTGAAAAAAAAATTGAGATCCGGCTTACATGGGAATTTCATGTGACCGGACGGTTTAGTCTATATATCCGGATCCATATAAGCGATCCGTACAAAAATTTTGTAGACCTCTGTGGGGATATTATAGCTATCATTTGGGACTAAGTTCGTGAAAATCGGCCCAACCATTTCCGGGAAATTGATGTGAGTTCGTTAGTTTTGAAAGATGGCGGTTTTTTCCGGGCACTTCCGGAATCGTCTATGGTGGTCAATGTAGTCATCGAAAGTTTGGTTGGCCGTCGGTGACCTAGAACTGCAAATTTAAGTTGTTTGAGAGACATTTTGACTAAATTTTTACCTTTTTTGCTTTCATCGGAGTATCGGTTTGAATTGCAATTTGCTATGTGATCGCAAGCCACAACCCGTAACTTCAGAACCGGAAGTCGGATCGGGATGAAATTTAATAGCCATTTACGGGGGCTTTCATTTGAGACTAAGTTTGGTTGAATCGGTCTAGCCATCTCCGAGAAACCGATGTGACTGTTATTCTGAATTTAGATACTTCCGTCGGGGCTTCCGGAACCGATGATGGTGGCCAATGTGGCCAAAGAGACTTTGAATAGATGTTAGTGACCTAATACTACACATCGAAGCAGTTGTGGTCATATTTTGGAAAATTTTTCACCTTTATACATTCATTGCAGAATTTATAAAAATCGACATTTTCTGCGTGATCGTGCTCACCACCCTGTAATTCCGGAACCGGAAGTCGGATCAATAAGAAATTTAATAGCAGTCTATGGGAAAGTTGCACCTTTCATTTGAGACTAACTTTGTCAAAATCGGTTCAGCCATCTCTGAGAAAAATGAGTGTAATTTTTGGTCTCATACATACAGACGCACATACACACATACATACACATGCACAGACATTTGCCGAACTCGACGAACTGGATCGAATGGTATGTGTCACTCGGCCCTCCGTTAAAAAGTCGGTTTTCAGAGCAATTGCAATACCTTTCTATTGAGAAAGGCAAAAATGGTTCGTATTTTTTATAAACAAAAAACAATGTCTAACTTTTGTACTTTTAATGACACTTTCATATTAAGGTTCAACTGAGAGAGCTTGGAAAAGCGGCCATCTTGGAAAACGAAAAAAGCAGTTTTTTCTCACACCGTTGGGAAAATCTTCATGAAAATCAATCATTGGTACTCTACTACATTAATTTATTTTCATGAAGATTTTTCCAACGGTGTGAGAAAAAAACTGTTTTATGCGTCTTCCAACATGGCCGCTTTTCCAAGCTTTCTCAGTTGAACCTTAATAAAAATGGAAATCAGCTATTCGGCCGTAGGCACATATCATGTGAAAGGACCTGAAAGATTTTTAGCAGTGATCAATAAAGAACTATGCGTCGCGATGCATTGGAATGGCAGCGGTAGCGGATGTATACTGTAATGGATTTTAACGGTCGCTATAACTGGCGTTCTCCAGCGTTTGAACTAAAGAAATGCTTAGGGACCGTTCATAAACCACGTAGAACGAAATTTGAGAATTTTTAACCTCCCCTCCCCCCTAGTAGACCTTAGTAGACTTTTAACAACCCCCCTCCCCCCCCCCCCGCCAAAAGTCTACGCAGACTTTTAATTTTTTTTATTCGCAGGAAATGTGAATTTAGCAAGAAGCACATTATAATGTTCAATTAAAAATAAGCGTTCGGATTTATTTCAAGCTTTTTAAATATTAAAGAAAGATTTTTCACATTGGTTTTTTGTCTATGATTGATCAAATTAATTAATACCGATTCAAGGTGCTTTCCAACGTTTGTGTAGCGGAATACTTCTTTTCAAGGTTAGTCACTCAAATATATGTAGGGGAGAGAGGGTAACAGTGGATCAGCAGGAACTATAAAACATTCGCAATAAAATCATAATGCATGATCAGAATCGTCTCATTCCCTCATATTTCACGATTTCTAATTCTTTACACGTGTTGCTATATTTTGGAAGAGATCTGATAACTGTATCTCTTTTAATGGATATTTGTTTGTTTTGTGATAGCCAGAGTAAATTTGCAATGAAAAACATTATTCCACCTTTATGAGTTACCATTCATTGAATAAATGTTTAGTCTATTGCTATTTACAGCAAATTTTATGCTCAACATTTGCGCGAACAAAGTTTTTTGGTAACTTCTCATGGTTCTGTGTAATTTAACAATTGTCATGAATAGACCCATTGGGTAACTGTGGAACGATGGCGTATGGGGAACAGTGATTTTTTTGATTTTGTGGTCTGTCTCAAAATGTGAATGGGTTCCGATTTTCCACAGTAAATACTACTCATATAGTGCAAAATTAGTAAATTTGGGCAAGTTTTGTAGAAATTGTCCCTTATTTCAGGATTGCAGCTAATATGCATATATGGTGGTTCGATGTTACGCGATGATATAGTGGATTCTTTCGTAAACAAACGATTTTCGCCTCAATATGACTTTAATTCAAAGCGTTAGGATCATTCTTCGTCAAAACAAAAAAATAAAATTTATAAGTAGAATATTTCACTATAGACGACATCGTGTTTCATAGTTCCTACCCATGGAGCACACTGATACATTTTACCACCGACTGTTTATTATCAAAAAAATGTTATTTCCCGTGAATTTTACCAGCTGGAAAAAATATATGTATTAGTTAACAACAGAGTGGCACTATGTATCACTTTTGGTTACACAAATAACAAGTATTATCATCAAAATCAAATTGTTGGAAAAAATGTGTTTCATTGTTACCCTCTCTCCCCTATAAAGATACATTGCTATAACTAGCTTAAATTCTGGCCGAAGTGCGACCTACACCAACAATGCAGAATTGCTAAAAACTTTTTGAGCCTTACTGGTGCATTCAAAATTGTTAAATTATAAGAAACAATTACAAATTAATACTGTCGATGTGTACTATCATCTAGACTAAAATAATAAACCAAATATGCACACAAACTTAACTTTTCGTGAACAAATTTCAATATTTCTAAGATAATAAGATAATCAAAATTGCCTTATTTGATTAAGGGAACGAAGCTATTTAAATCTTCCCAAAAATATTTATATTTCTTATGTAATTAATAGCTGTATCACCTTAGAGTATTATCGCAAATTATCAAAGTTTAACTCCGAATATGTTCGAAGATAAATATAGTAGAGCCGGTTTGCACGGAGTTGCATAGGGTCGAGACGTAAAATTTAACGGGTGTTTAAAGATTTTTAAATCAGTGTAAATGATTGCAAGAGAAACTGATTAACTCGAGTAAACACTTTGTTGTAGAAGTTTAACTACACTACTGCTTTAACCACCGAAATTATTAAATAAAAATAAAAAAATTAATCTACTTATTGTTAAAAATCTGGTGTTTTGTTGTTACAATGCTTAACTTTGAACATTTTTTAACTTTTTATGGTTCATGCATTTAATGGTCCATGCATGTCTGCTAACTAGTGGTGCTTCAGATGATTTCACAGTCAAAATCTTCCGACGAGAGGAATTTTTGACGATCGTCTTTGGAACTGTCATTTTGTATTATTCCCAGATCAAAATTATATCAAAATATACGCAAGAAACAAAAACGTGTGAGGTTGTCCAAAAAAAATCGTGGGTTCTGGATTGAGTGGTCGCTTAACGAATAATTACCTCAATAGTGTACTAGTTCTGAAGTTTCTGCATAAATACTAAATAGACCGATATTTTGAATACAAATCCCATTCATAATCATCGGTTTGTCCGGAATTTCCATTCAAAGTAGATTTTGACAGTTGGCTTTTAGGCCGTAATCATATGTTTGTCGAGATTTGAAAGAAATCAAATTATTCTAAAAGTTGTTAGAATGGACTAGAAACGGCATAAAATGAAATTTCGATGTTTTTTAAAAACTGCAATTATTTGGAAGAGTGAAACATTGAGTTTTGGAAAATACTACGAAATGGGGCGCAAATTAAACTTGGGTGAAACTAACCACCAAAAAATCCATCCGCCAAAATATTTTAGAGGTACTAGTAGCGACATCTAGCGGTAAATAGCTAAACTAAAACAGCGCCACCTGTATTTTAGATATGTAAGCTTGTGAATTAAACCACAAAAATCTAACCACCAATTTTTTAAAAATTCAATTTTAATAAAACTAATAAAGCAATGGCAACTTTTTCTATTAAATCCAATGAGAAACTAGTTTAAATATCACAAAATTACAATTTTATTGTCAGCGGCCTACAAAATATATAAAACCATAGATATGTAAACAGAACAGTAGAAATGAAAATACATGTACTGAGATGTCTAGAATAGATCTCTGCAAATCTAAAAAACACAACGCAGTCGGGCCGTAAGAGCATAGCATAAGCCCCCGGGGATCTAAAAAATATGGTGTAGCTGGTTTGCATAAGGTACAATGCTTTCTCTTTGCATGTAGAAATCGTTCATAAGAAGTGACCAAGGAATTTGTCGGCGCAGTAGAAATGAAACAACAAGCGTTTAGATGTTTAGTATAGGTCCCTAGGGATCTGAAAAGTATAATTTAGTCGGGCCCAAAGAGCTCTTTGATACCCTTGGGTGGCATAAGGTAAAATGCTTTTCCCTTTGCATGTAGAAATCGTTCATAAGAAGTGACCAGGGAATTTGTCGGCGCAGTAGAAATGAAATACCAAGTGTTTAGATATTTAGTATAGGTCCCTAGGGATCTGAAAAGTATGGTGTAGTCGGGCCCAAAGAGCTATTTGATACCCTTGGGTGGCATAAGGTAAAATGCTTTTCCAATTGAATGTAGAAATCACTCATAAAAAGTGACCAGGGAATCTGTCAGCGCAGCAGAAATGAACTACCAAGTGTTTCGATAGTTAGTATAGGTCCCTAGGGATCTGAAAAGTATAGTTTAGTCGGGCCCAAAGAGCTCTTTGATACCCTTGGGTGGCATAAGGTAAAATGCTTTTCCCTTTGCATGTAGAAATCGTTCATAAGAAGTGACCAGGGAATTTGTCGGCGCAGTAGAAATGAAATACCAAGTGTTTATGTATTTAGTATAGGTCCCTAGGGATCTGAAAAGTATGGTGTAGTCGGGCCCAAAGAGCTCTTTGATATCCTTGGGTGGCATAAGGTAAAATGCTTTTCCCTTTGCATGTAGAAACCCTTCATAAGAAGTGACCAGGGAATTTGTCGGCGCAGTAGAAATGAAATATCAAGTGTTTAGATATTTAGTATAGGTCCCCAGGGATCTGAAAAGTATAGTGTAGTCGGGCCCAAAGAGCTCTTTGATACCCTTGGGTGGCATAAGGTAAAATGCTTTTCCCTTTGCATGTAGAAATCGTTCATAAGAAGTGACCAGGGAATTTGCCGGCGCAGTAGAAATGAAATACCAAGTGTTTAGATATTTAGTATAGGTCCCTAGGGATCTGAAAAGTATAGTTTAGTCGGGCCCAAAGAGCTCTTTGATACCCTTGGGTGGCATAAGGTAAAATGCTTTTCCCTTTGCATGTAGAAATCGTTCATAAGAAGTGACCAGGGAATTTGTCGGCGCAGTAGAAATGAAATACCAAGTGTTTATGTATTTAGTATAGGTCCCTAGGGATCTGAAAAGTATGGTGTAGTCGGGCCCAAAGAGCTCTTTGATATCCTTGGGTGGCATAAGGTAAAATGCTTTTCCCTTTGCATGTAGAAACCCTTCATAAGAAGTGACCAGGGAATTTGTCGGCGCAGTAGAAATGAAATATCAAGTGTTTAGATATTTAGTATAGGTCCCCAGGGATCTGAAAAGTATAGTGTAGTCGGGCCCAAAGAGCTCTTTGATACCCTTGGGTGGCATAAGGTAAAATGCTTTTCCCTTTGCATGTAGAAATCGTTCATAAGAAGTGACCAGGGAATTTGCCGGCGCAGTAGAAATGAAATACCAAGTGTTTAGATATTTAGTATAGGTCCCTAGGGATCTGAAAAGTATGGTGTAGTCGGGCCAAAAGAGCTCTTTGATACCCTTGGGTGGCATAAGGTAAAATGCTTTTCCCTTTACATGTAGAAATCGTTCATAAGAAGTGACCAGGGAATTTGTCGGCGCAGTAGAAATGAACTAACAAGTGTTTCGATATTTAGTATAGGTCCCTAGGGATCTGAAAAGTATGGTGTAGTCGGGCCCAAAGAGCTCTTTGATATCCTTGGGTGGCATAAGGTAAAATGCTTTTCCCTTTGCATGTAGAAATCGTTCCTAAGAAGTGACCAGGGAATTTGTCGGCGCAGTAGAAATGAAATACCAAGTGTTTCGATATTTAGTATAGGTCCCTAGGGATCTGAAAAGTATAGTTTAGTCGGGCCCAAAGAGCTCTTTGATACCCTTGGGTGGCATAAGGTAAAATGCTTTTCCCTTTGCATGTAGAAATCGTTCATAAGAAGTGACCAGGGAATTTGTCGGCGCAGTAGAAATGAAATACCAAGTGTTTATGTATTTAGTATAGGTCCCTAGGGATCTGAAAAGTATGGTGTAGTCGGGCCCAAAGAGCTCTTTGATATCCTTGGGTGGCATAAGGTAAAATGCTTTTCCCTTTGCATGTAGAAACCCTTCATAAGAAGTGACCAGGGAATTTGTCGGCGCAGTAGAAATGAAATATCAAGTGTTTAGATATTTAGTATAGGTCCCCAGGGATCTGAAAAGTATAGTGTAGTCGGGCCCAAAGAGCTCTTTGATACCCTTGGGTGGCATAAGGTAAAATGCTTTTCCCTTTGCATGTAGAAATCGTTCATAAGAAGTGACCAGGGAATTTGCCGGCGCAGTAGAAATGAAATACCAAGTGTTTAGATATTTAGTATAGGTCCCTAGGGATCTGAAAAGTATGGTGTAGTCGGGCCAAAAGAGCTCTTTGATACCCTTGGGTGGCATAAGGTAAAATGCTTTTCCCTTTACATGTAGAAATCGTTCATAAGAAGTGACCAGGGAATTTGTCGGCGCAGTAGAAATGAACTAACAAGTGTTTCGATATTTAGTATAGGTCCCTAGGGATCTGAAAAGTATGGTGTAGTCGGGCCCAAAGAGCTCTTTGATATCCTTGGGTGGCATAAGGTAAAATGCTTTTCCCTTTGCATGTAGAAATCGTTCCTAAGAAGTGACCAGGGAATTTGTCGGCGCAGTAGAAATGAAATACCAAGTGTTTCGATATTTAGTATAGGTCCCTAGGGATCTGAAAAGTATAGTTTAGTCGGGCCCAAAGAGCTCTTTGATACCCTTGGGTGGCATAAGGTAAAATGCTTTTCCCTTTGCATGTAGAAATCGTTCATAAGAAGTGACCAGGGAATTTGTCGGCGCAGTAGAAATGAAATACCAAGTGTTTATGTATTTAGTATAGGTCCCTAGGGATCTGAAAAGTATGGTGTAGTCGGGCCCAAAGAGCTCTTTGATATCCTTGGGTGGCATAAGGTAAAATGCTTTTCCCTTTGCATGTAGAAACCCTTCATAAGAAGTGACCAGGGAATTTGTCGGCGCAGTAGAAATGAAATATCAAGTGTTTAGATATTTAGTATAGGTCCCCAGGGATCTGAAAAGTATAGTGTAGTCGGGCCCAAAGAGCTCTTTGATACCCTTGGGTGGCATAAGGTAAAATGCTTTTCCCTTTGCATGTAGAAATCCTTCATAAGAAGTGACCAGGGAATCTGTCGGCGCAGTAGAAATGAACTACCAAGTGTTTCGATATTTAGTATAGGTCCCTAGGGATCTGAAAAGTATAGTTTAGTCGGGCCCAAAGAGCTCTTTGATACCCTTGGGTGGCATAAGGTAAAATGCTTTTCCCTTTGCATTTTAAAATCGTTCATAAGAAGTGACCAGGGAATTTGTCGGCGCAGTAGAAATGAAATACCAAGTGTTTAGATATTTAGTATAGTATAGTATAGATAGATAGATATATATATATATATATATATATATATATATATATATATATATATATATATATATATATATATATATATATATATATATATATATATATATATATATATATATATATATATATATATATATATATATATATATATATATATATATATATATATATATATATATATATATATATATATATATATATATATATATATATATATATATATATATATATATATATATATATACAGGGTGTTTGGTTCATGGTTAAGAATCTCTCGGGGGGTGACAGACTGCCATATTTTGAGAAAAAAGTTGTTCTACACATACCATCAAATCTCAACCGTTACAGAGTTATTGACCTTTTTGTGTAAAAAACTTATTTGTCTTAGAATACCTCTAACTTTAAAAGTATACTTTTTATTTTAAATATTTAAGTTCCATTCGAAAGGTGAGAAAATTTCCTATTGACTGGTGTTCTCATATCTTTTAAGTAATTAGTTTTAATTACCTTTTAGCTGTAAAGTAATTAAGAGTTAGTGTTTTTGAGGAAGTTTTTGCTAATTTTCTCGAAATAATTAAGTATGATTATAGCAATATCCATTATCCAAAAGTTGGGTTTTAGGACGATTCATAACTTGTTCTTGGACGACATATTTCTATCTCTTCTCATTTCTTTGTAATTTCATTACTATACTTTTCCTGTAACCGACTTGCAAGTGCTTAAAAGACTCTAATCTAAAAAATATGCTTTATATAGTTATTTACAAGATTTCGTTGGAAAGCTAAGAAAATATCCTATCAGTGTATGTACAAATATCTTTTAGTTAAGTGTAATAAATGATTTTTTACTAAAGAAATAACTCAAAATTTGTGTTTTTTGGAGAGTTTTTTAAATATTCTAATTATTAATCAACAAAATTTATCGTTACTATTGTTCATTTGATGCCCCTTAATGTTCTCTATAACTTTTTATTTGACACTTTGTCTATATCTCTTTTCATTTTGCTGCAATTTAATAGTTAACACAGCATGAGCTCGCAACAAATGTAATGGGTTCGAAATCGTTATTTTTCCATATGAAACGATGTGATAAAAACGATTTTGCGTCGAAACCAAAAGAGATAATTGAATGGAGTCAAAGAAAGAACTGTAGAACTTGGTGAGATGCATTATTTCCATGATAATAATGGTGATGTTTATTATTTACTATTTTAAGAAAATAAACGAAAATGCTAATAATAGCACTAACTTTAAACTAATTTACTTTTAAAAGAATACTAAATTCACTTAACTGAAAGGTATTAATAAATTTTTCACTGTAAAATTTTCCTGGCTTTCGAATAAAAAGAAAAAAAGTACAATAAGTGCCATAATTTTTCAATTAGAGCTGGTACTAGTGAAAATGAGATAAAAATATCCAAGTTGAATAACCCAAAATCATGAAAATAAGAAATGGTAAGTGTATCATGTCAAAAACGAATTAAGCAGCTCATCAAGACTGACAATCTGAATTATTAAAATGATGAGGTTAACTATTAGGATTTTCAAGAAATGAACGAAAAATCGATTAAAATTGTTTAATTTTCAATAAATTACTTTGAAAAGGCTACTTAAACTCATTAGCTGAAACATATGAGGGCATCACTCAATGTGAAATTTTCTCACCTTTCGAATGGAACTAAAACATTTAAAATAAAAAGTATACTTTTAAAGTTAGAGGTATTTCAAGACAAATAAGTTTTTTACACAAAAAGTTCAATAACTCTGTAACGGTTGAGATTTGATGGTATGTGTAGAACAATTTTTTTTTCCAAATATGGCAGTCTATCACCTCCCGAGAGATTTTTAACCATGAACCAAACACCCTGTATATATATATGTATATATATATATATATATATATATATATATATATATATATATATATATATATATATATATATATATATATATATATATATATATATATATATATATATATATATATATATATATATATATATATATATATATATATATATATATATATATAACAAAACCGGATTGACTAGCAGTCTTCGACAAAGTTGTAGACAATTAAATTATCTTTCCTATTACAGTGATAATACGATGCATACTGTGCCACCTAGCGGCGAAAATGCGAGCTAATGTGTTTTCTCCATGTAAATTGTCGAAAAATCCCATACAAACTTCAGGCACGGTGGTCCGGTAGCTACACTTTTTTGATTTACTTCAAATATGGTGCAAGTACTCCTGGTGGTACTAGGAATCGACTCAGGGGTGGGCCTATGGGTAAATTATTTTCTTGTTACTCTAGTGATTTTATTGCCTAAAATTTGATTTTTCTTCACCGGTCCGGGTTTTTTACCACACACAATCGGAAAGTATTTATAATTTTTAAAAGCTTATCTTGTGCTATAAAAATTTAGTTCCAGATATTAGTTCGGTCACGGTTTTCTGTCTTCTTTCTTCTGATCATCTCAAATAAGTTAAATCGGATTTAATCACCTACTACAAATGAAATGACCTGATAACCAAGAAGGTTTGGTTCAATATGTAATATTCGATGTTGATTGATTGTGTTTAACTATACGTAAGAAATATATTTGATTTATTATTACTCTAAATGTACTAAGAAAATAAATATCTTTCATTAGGTAGTATAGTCCAACGTCTACAGTTTGTGCAACCACAAAGGGCTGCTCCTTGTAGTTTTTTTTTATTTCGATTATAGAGTTTTTAACCTTAAGGTCATTCGCCTCTCCGGGTTAGAAAAATCTATTATGAAAAATTTCTAACCCTATGTGCGGGGCCGGGACTCGAACCCAGGTACGCTGCGTACAAGGCAATCGATTTAACAACTACGCTACGCCCACCCTCAGGCTGCTATTGAATTTCTAATGAATCCGACTTCCGGTTCCGGAATTACAGGGTTATGAGAACGATCACACGAAAAATGTCGATTTTTACAATTTCTGCAATGAATTATAAAGGTGAAAATTTTTCCAAAATGTGACCACATCTGCTTGGATTTGTAGTACTAGGTCACTAACAGCCATTTAAAGTCTCTTTGGCCATCATCATCGGTTCCGCAAGCTCCGGCGGAAGTATCCAAATTAGAATAGCAGTCACATCGGTGTCTCAAAGATGGCTTGACCGTTTCGACCAAACTTAGTCTCAAATGAATGGTGTTTTATCCCCGTAAATGGTTTTAAAATTTTATCCCTATCCGACTTCCGGTTCCGAAGTTATGGATTGTGGCGTGCGGTCACAAAACCAACTCCGATTCAAACCGATACTCCGATGAAATCAAAAAAGGTAAAAATTTCACTAAAACGTCTCTCAAGCAACTTAAATTTGCAGTTATATGTCACTCACGGCCAACCAAACTTTCGTTGACTACATTGATCACCATAGACGGTTCCGGAAGTGTCTGGGAAAGAGGCCATCTTTCCAAACTAGCATTCATATCGGCAGCCCTAAGTTTGTGCCGCAACAAAAATGATCCATAAAAAATTGAAAAACGATCCATAAAAAAGTTGTTCATGTTGCATAAAACAAAACTGAAAACCCATAAAACAGTGTGAATGATCAATAAAAAAGGTGATTTGATCCATAGATTATGTAAAATTCAACCATAAAATTGTCGCAAGAGAGCACTAAAATAGTAATAAAAGAGCAATTAAAATCAACCAATGCCCTATAAAAATATTGGAAATGTAAAATGCTACATGCATTAAAACACGTCGATACGTTCCATAATATCGACAAAAATGTTCCACGGTATTACAAAATGGAGCAATAAAATGTTAGAAAAAGTTCCATAAATTTGATGAAAATGTTTGCTAAATATAGATAGAAGATGTAAAAATGAACATTAGAAATGTTATGTATTGATTCATATATCGAACGTTAAATTATGGCTCATGGATATTTACAAAACGAAACGAAGAAAAGAAAGTATAAAACGATTCATTAATATGTGCTTATGCACTAGAAAAATTAAATTTAATGAATTCATGCAAAATTTTTGCTATTCGAACTAATAATAAAGCATATTATATTTGGTTGAAATTCCAAACTATAACAAACAATGCATACATTATAGTTAGAAAATTTTTACTTTCACATTTTACCTTATGTCACCCAAGGGTATCAAAGAGCTCTTTGGGCCCAACTACACCATACTTTTCAGATCCCTAGGGACCTATACTAAATATCTAAATACTTGTTATTTTATTTCTACTGCGCCGACAAATTCCCTGGTCACTTCTTATGAACGATTTCTACATGCAAAGGGAAAAGCATTTTATCTTATGCCACCCAAGGGTATCAAAGAGCTCTTTGGGCCCGACTACACTATACTTTTCAGATCCCTAGAGACCTATACTAAACATCTAAACATTTGGTAGTTCATTTCTACTGCGCCGACAAATTCCCTGGTCACTTCTTATGAACGATTTCTACATGCAAAGGGAAAAGCATTTTACCTTATGCCACCCAAGGGTATCAAAGAGCTCTTTGGGCCCGACTAAACTATACTTTTCAGATCCTTAGGGACCTATACTAAACATCTAAACACTTGTTATTTCATTTCTACTGCGCCGACAAATTCCCTGGTCACTTCTTATGAACGATTTCTACATGCAAAGGGAAAAGCATTTTACCTTATGCCACCCAAGGGTATCAAAGAGCTCTTTGGGCCCGACTACACTATACTTTTCAGATCCCTAGAGACCTATACTAAACATCTAAACATTTGGTAGTTCATTTCTACTGCGCCGACAAAATCCCTGGGCACTTCTTATGAACGATTTCTACATGCAAAGGGAAAAGCATTTTACCTTATGCCACCCAAGGGTATCAAAGAGCTCTTTGGGCCCGACTAAACTATACTTTTCAGATCCTTAGGGACCTATACTAAACATCTTAACACTTGTTATTTCATTTCTACTGCGCCGACAAATTCCCTGGTCACTTCTTATGAACGATTTCTACATGCAAAGGGAAAAGCATTTTATCTTATGCCACCCAAGGGTATCAAAGAGCTCTTTGGGCCCGACTACACTATACTTTTCAGATCCCTAGGGACCTATACTAAACATCTAAACACTTGGTAGTTCATTTCTACTGCGCCGACAAAATCCCTGGGCACTTCTTATGAACGATTTCTACATGCAAAGGGAAAAGCATTTTACCTTATGCCACCCAAGGGTATCAAAGAGCTCTTTGGGCCCGACTACAGTATACTTTTCAGATCCCTAGGAACCTATGCTAAATATCTAAACACTTGTGATTTCATTTCTACTGCGCCGACAAATTCTTTAGTCACTTTTTATGAACGATTTGTACATGTAAAGGGAAAAGCATTTTACCTTATGCAACCCAAGGGTATCAAAGAGCTCTTTGGGCCCGACTACACTATACTTTTCAGATCCCTAGGGACCTATACTAAATATCGAAACACTTGGTAGTTCATTTCTACTGCGCCGACAAATTCCCTGGTCACTTCTTATGAACGATTTCTACATGCAAAGGGAAAAGCATTTTACCTTATGCCACCCAAGGGTATCAAAGAGCTCTTTGGGCCCGACTACACTATACTTTTAAGAACCCTAGGGACCTATACTAAACATCTAAACACTTGTTATTTTATTTCTACTGCGCCGACAAATTCCCTGGTCACTTCTTATGAACGATTTCTACATGCAAAGGGAAAAGCATTTTATCTTATGCCACCCAAGGGTATCAAAGAGCTCTTTGGGCCCGACTACACTATACTTTTCAGATCCCTAGAGACCTATACTAAACATCTAAACATTTGGTAGTTCATTTCTACTGCGCCGACAAATTCCCTGGTCACTTCTTATGAACGATTTCTACATGCAAAGGGAAAAGCATTTTACCTTATGCCACCCAAGGGTATCAAAGAGCTCTTTGGGCCCGACTAAACTATACTTTTCAGATCCTTAGGGACCTATACTAAACATCTAAACACTTGTTATTTCATTTCTACTGCGCCGACAAATTCCCTGGTCACTTCTTATGAACGATTTCTACATGCAAAGGGAAAAGCATTTTACCTTATGCCACCCAAGGGTATCAAAGAGCTCTTTGGGCCCGACTACACTATACTTTTCAGATCCCTAGAGACCTATACTAAACATCTAAACATTTGGTAGTTCATTTCTACTGCGCCGACAAAATCCCTGGGCACTTCTTATGAACGATTTCTACATGCAAAGGGAAAAGCATTTTACCTTATGCCACCCAAGGGTATCAAAGAGCTCTTTGGGCCCGACTAAACTATACTTTTCAGATCCTTAGGGACCTATACTAAACATCTTAACACTTGTTATTTCATTTCTACTGCGCCGACAAATTCCCTGGTCACTTCTTATGAACGATTTCTACATGCAAAGGGAAAAGCATTTTATCTTATGCCACCCAAGGGTATCAAAGAGCTCTTTGGGCCCGACTACACTATACTTTTCAGATCCCTAGGGACCTATACTAAACATCTAAACACTTGGTAGTTCATTTCTACTGCGCCGACAAAATCCCTGGGCACTTCTTATGAACGATTTCTACATGCAAAGGGAAAAGCATTTTACCTTATGCCACCCAAGGGTATCAAAGAGCTCTTTGGGCCCGACTACAGTATACTTTTCAGATCCCTAGGAACCTATGCTAAATATCTAAACACTTGTGATTTCATTTCTACTGCGCCGACAAATTCTTTAGTCACTTTTTATGAACGATTTGTACATGTAAAGGGAAAAGCATTTTACCTTATGCAACCCAAGGGTATCAAAGAGCTCTTTGGGCCCGACTACACTATACTTTTCAGATCCCTAGGGACCTATACTAAATATCGAAACACTTGGTAGTTCATTTCTACTGCGCCGACAAATTCCCTGGTCACTTCTTATGAACGATTTCTACATGCAAAGGGAAAAGCATTTTACCTTATGCCACCCAAGGGTATCAAAGAGCTCTTTGGGCCCGACTAAACTATACTTTTCAGATCCTTAGGGACCTATACTAAACATCTAAACACTTGTTATTTCATTTCTACTGCGCCGACAAATTCCCTGGTCACTTCTTATGAACGATTTCTACATGCAAAGGGAAAAGCATTTTACCTTATGCCACCCAAGGGTATCAAAGAGCTCTTTGGGCCCGACTACACTATACTTTTCAGATCCCTAGAGACCTATACTAAACATCTAAACATTTGGTAGTTCATTTCTACTGCGCCGACAAAATCCCTGGGCACTTCTTATGAACGATTTCTACATGCAAAGGGAAAAGCATTTTACCTTATGCCACCCAAGGGTATCAAAGAGCTCTTTGGGCCCGACTACAGTATACTTTTCAGATCCCTAGGAACCTATGCTAAATATCTAAACACTTGTGATTTCATTTCTACTGCGCCGACAAATTCTTTAGTCACTTTTTATGAACGATTTGTACATGTAAAGGGAAAAGCATTTTACCTTATGCAACCCAAGGGTATCAAAGAGCTCTTTGGGCCCGACTACACTATACTTTTCAGATCCCTGGGGACCTATACTAAATATCGAAACACTTGGTAGTTCATTTCTACTGCGCCGACAAATTCCCTGGTCACTTCTTATGAACGATTTCTACATGCAAAGGGAAAAGCATTTTACCTTATGCCACCCAAGGGTATCAAAGAGCTCTTTGGGCCCGACTTCACTATACTTTTCAGATCCCTGGGGACCTATACTAAATATCTAAACACTTGGTAGTTCATTTCTACTGCGCCGACAGATTCTCTGGTCACTTCTTATGAAGGATTTCTACATGCAAAGGGAAAAGCATTTTACCTTATGCCACCCAAGGGTATCAAAGAGCTCTTTGGGCCCGACTAAACCATACTTTTAAGATCCCTAGGAACCTATGCTAAATATCTAAACACTTCTGACTTCATTTCTACTGCGCCGACAAATTCCCTGGGCACTTCTTATGAACGTTTTCTACATGCAAAGGGAAAAGCATTTTACCTTATGGCACCCAAGGGTATCAAAGAGTTCTTTGGGCCCGACTACACCATACTTTTCAGATCCCTAGGGACCTATACTAAATATCTAAACACTTGTTAGTTCATTTCTACTGCGCCGACAAATTCCCTGGTCACTTCTTATGAACGATTTCTACGTGCAAAGGGAAAAGCATTTTACCTTATGCCACCCAAGGGTATCAAAGAGCTCTTTGGGCCCGACTACACTATACTTTTCAGATCCCTAGGGACCTATACTAAACATCTAAACACTTGGTAGTTCATTTCTACTGCGCCGACAAAATCCCTGGGCACTTCTTATGAACGATTTCTACATGCAAAGGGAAAAGCATTTTACCTTATGCCACCCAAGGGTATCAAAGAGCTCTTTGGGCCCGACTACAGTATACTTTTCAGATCCCTAGGAACCTATGCTAAATATCTAAACACTTGTGATTTCATTTCTACTGCGCCGACAAATTCTTTAGTCACTTTTTATGAACGATTTGTACATGTAAAGGGAAAAGCATTTTACCTTATGCAACCCAAGGGTATCAAAGAGCTCTTTGGGCCCGACTACACCATACTTTTCAGATCCCTAGGGACCTATACTAAATATCGAAACACTTGGTAGTTCATTTCTACTGCGCCGACAAATTCCCTGGTCACTTCTTATGAACGATTTCTACATGCAAAGGGAAAAGCATTTTACCTTATGCCACCCAAGGGTATCAAAGAGCTCTTTGGGCCCGACTTCACTATACTTTTCAGATCCCTGGGGACCTATACTAAATATCTAAACACTTGGTAGTTCATTTCTACTGCGCCGACAGATTCTCTGGTCACTTCTTATGAAGGATTTCTACATGCAAAGGGAAAAGCATTTTACCTTATGCCACCCAAGGGTATCAAAGAGCTCTTTGGGCCCGACTAAACCATACTTTTAAGATCCCTAGGAACCTATGCTAAATATCTAAACACTTCTGACTTCATTTCTACTGCGCCGACAAATTCCCTGGGCACTTCTTATGAACGTTTTCTACATGCAAAGGGAAAAGCATTTTACCTTATGGCACCCAAGGGTATCAAAGAGTTCTTTGGGCCCGACTACACCATACTTTTCAAATCCCTAGGGACCTATACTAAATATCTAAACACTTGTTAGTTCATTTCTACTGCGCCGACAAATTCCCTGGTCACTTCTTATGAACGATTTCTACATGTAAAGGGAAAAGCATTTTACCTTATGCCACCCAAGGGTATCAAAGAGCTCTTTGGGCCCGACTACAGTATACTTTTCAGATCCCTAGGGACCTATACTAAATATCTAAACACTTGGTAGTTCATTTCTACTGCGCCGACAAATTCCCTGGTCACTTCTTATGAAGGATTTCTACATGCAAAGGGAAAAGCATTTTACCTTATGCCACCCAAGGGTATCAAAGAGCTCTTTGGGCCCGACTACAGTATACTTTTCAGATCCCTAGGAACCTATGCTAAATATCTAAACACTTGTGATTTCATTTCTACTGCGCCGACAAATTCTTTAGTCACTTTTTATGAACGATTTGTACATGTAAAGGGAAAAGCATTTTACCTTATGCAACCCAAGGGTATCAAAGAGCTCTTTGGGCCCGACTACACCATACTTTTCAGATCCCTAGGGACCTATACTAAATATCGAAACACTTGGTAGTTCATTTCTACTGCGCCGACAAATTCCCTGGTCACTTCTTATGAACGATTTCTACATGCAAAGGGAAAAGCATTTTACCTTATGCCACCCAAGGGTATCAAAGAGCTCTTTGGGCCCGACTTCACTATACTTTTCAGATCCCTGGGGACCTATACTAAATATCTAAACACTTGGTAGTTCATTTCTACTGCGCCGACAGATTCTCTGGTCACTTCTTATGAAGGATTTCTACATGCAAAGGGAAAAGCATTTTACCTTATGCCACCCAAGGGTATCAAAGAGCTCTTTGGGCCCGACTAAACCATACTTTTAAGATCCCTAGGAACCTATGCTAAATATCGAAACACTTGGTAGTTCATTTCTACTGCGCCGACAAATTCCCTGGGCACTTCTTATGAACGTTTTCTACATGCAAAGGGAAAAGCATTTTACCTTATGGCACCCAAGGGTATCAAAGAGTTCTTTGGGCCCGACTACACCATACTTTTCAGATCCCTGGGGACCTATACTAAATATCTAAACACTTGATATTTCATTTCTACTGCGCCGACAAATTCCCTGGTCACTTCTTATGAACGATTTCTACATGTAAAGGGAAAAGCATTTTACCTTATGCCACCCAAGGGTATCAAAGAGCTCTTTGGGCCCGACTACAGTATACTTTTCAGATCCCTAGGGACCTATACTAAATATCTAAACACTTGGTAGTTCATTTCTACTGCGCCGACAAATTCCCTGGTCACTTCTTATGAAGGATTTCTACATGCAAAGGGAAAAGCATTTTACCTTATGCCACCCAAGGGTATCAAAGAGCTCTTTGGGCCCGACTAAATTATACTTTTCAGATCCCTAGGGACCTATACTAAATATCTAAACACTTGTTGTTTCATTTCTACTGCGCCGACAAATTCCTTGGTCACTTCTTATGAACGATTTCTACATGCAAAGAGAAAGCATTGTACCTTATGCAAACCAGCTACACCATATTTTTCAGATCCCCGGGGGCTTATGCTATGCTCTTACGGCCCGACTGCGTTGTGTTTTTTAGATTTGCAGAGATCTATTCTAGACATCTCAGTACATGTATTTTCATTTCTACTGTTCTGTTTACATATCTATGGTTTTATATATTTTATAGGCCGCTGACAATAAAATTGTAATTTTGTGATATTTAAACTAGTTTCTCATTGGATTTAATAAAAAAAGTTGCCATTGCTTTATTAGTTTTATTAAAATTGAATTTTTAAAAAATTGGTGGTTAGATTTTTGTGGTTTAATTCACAAGCTTACATATCTGAAATACAGGTGGCGCTGTTTTAGTTTAGCTATTTACCGCTAGATGTCGCTACTAGTACCTCTAAAACATTTTGGCGGATGGATTTTTTGGTGGTTAGTTTCACCCAAGTGCAAATTAAATAACACATCGTCTTTGCAATAATATATTGGAAAAAAAATCTGGTCACGCTGCCTCAGAGTTCTAAAAAATTGTGTTCCTTTTTCAGCGAGTTCCTCTTAAAAATGTCAAAATATAGTTTTCGTGGTTTGCGTATTTTTCTAGTTATTGATAGAGTGCTTGGAAGTTTGTGATATATAAGAGGTAATTTTATTTATTCTTGTGTTTCGTATACTTATTTGGTTGATTGAGATACTTAACTTCTATTGTACTGCTTCAAATTTTTCAACAGTAGTTCATTATATAGCGCCCGAGTTATGGATCTTGCGTGCTATTTGAAGATGTCACATACTGATGTTACATCACCAGTTGTGTTGATGGAACATTCGTCCCAGTATTGCTTCATAAACATTGCTAAATCTTATTAAAAAATTATCTATTGCAGAAATGTCGTTAGGGCCATTTTTCCGTTCTCCGTTCACGGATCTGACCGCTTCGATGGTTAACTTCCAGCAGTACGACAAATGCGGCGAAATGGAGATGGCTGCCATAGACTGTCTGGAAGCGTACGGAACAGTCCGAGGTGCGAAGAAGTGTGCTGACATTTTGATCGACTTCCAGGAGTGTGCCTTCATGAATAAGCAAATTGCAAGATTCAGGGTAAATGATCTCGCGTTAAGCTTGTTTCCTTAAACTAACTTTTATTTGATATTTGATAGGCTATGCGTCTTGAAAGACATCGTCAAGGTTTGTTGGGTGATAGGAAGGCGGAAGATTACTACGCCAAACCGCCACGCGTTGACGCATACTAAACACATTAGGTGTGATATTTTCAGTTAATAATATAAATCAGTTAATCAATTTAATTGTTTATGTATTTGTTAATGTGAACCTGCTGTATACCTTGATTGAATTGACAATCTAAGCCAAAAGTTATAATTTAAAGTTTAAAAAATTAAAATATTTCCAACTGCTCCACAGGCATCCACTTAGAGCTCTCTAGTGCATCGTAAAGATTGCGATCACGTTCCATCATTTCACGGTTCAGCTTATCCACATCCAGTGTAAATTTGTGATCCACCAATGTCAGCTCTTCGTCCTCGACCTGCGCATGATGGTGATGATGCTGATGTTGTTCGTATGCTTGCTGTTGTGCATAAGCCGCCGTAGCATCGACTGCCGCTTGCGCGGCGGCTGTTGGCATCTGGTAAGCGGAATAAGCATCTGTTGAGGCGGAGGCATCATAGTATCCTTGCCAAGCGTTGTAATTTTGCCAGTAGGACGATGGATCATAGTATTGGGAATAGTCGGTGCCAGTTCCATATCCAACTAAACTGGGTGTGCTGGTCGGGGGAGTTGTCCCCGTTCCTGTTATTCCCATCAGTTCTGATTTCGGTTTAGGGACAGCATTGCAAATTTTTAACGGTTTACTACCTAAACCGATAAAACCATTCATTTCGTACAACGCATTTTTCTGCTCGTCTTCTAAGCCAAATTTAACAAAGCCATAGCCTTTGGAAAATCCTGAACTATCCAAAATGACCTTTGCTGTTTTAATTGACGTATACTTGGCGGAAAACACCCGATACAAGCTGTAATCGTCCACATCGGAGCTAAGATCTCCTACCCAAACGCTGA
>NW_026684046.1:405000-508000 GCF_030247195.1 Topomyia yanbarensis | reverse complement strand
GTGTCCTTCCCATTCGGGACAACATCGAGTCTCAACACGAAGAGAACTAGTTCTCTTCCAACAAGGTGCTTAGGCACCGCGGGAGCCTTCAAACGAAGAGCTCCCGCAATCCAGTTAAGTTATTTTTTCATCATATATTTCAAAAAGCTTAAGGAATGTTCATCCTCCATAGCTAGTGCTGTTTACGTCCCGGCCCGGGACGTCGATACTTGAAGGTCATCCAGTCGTCACATTTCCAACCCGTCAATCGCACTTTATCTATGTCATCAGTGTCGTCTCCCCGAACATGTTTTCTCGTCACGGTTATGGTGCACGGTACCATTCATACTAGTAATCACATCAAATTTCGTCACATCATGATAGTACTGCAGCCTTATTATCCGAATAAGTTTCCCGTCGTGCAATGGGCCCGTTGTACGAAAGCAGCGCCAGCAATCGATTGGTCGTCAGAAGGTTTGGCCAACCAACTCTGATGGTCATCAACAGCTACGTTGCAGCATCGCAGACATCCCAACAGTACATGATGATTCCACTCTCGTGCAGTATCCTCGTCGGCGTCATCGGTGCAATCGGCACCCGTGGAGGCCAGGAGGCCTCCACTCCAGGCGAGTTCTGTTAATGTTCTTAATTTCAAATTAAAAACCACCCTACTTTTACTAGAAAACATTTGATGTGACCTACCTGCATCCCGTGGACCACGCCAGAAGGAAGGATGACGGCAGTATGATGCACTTCTAGCAGCAAGTTCGAGCACAATAACAGCAGTCACTCAATTATCCGAAATTGTTCCTGATCAACAAAGCTCATCGATGGCAACATCAAACCATCGCAAACGTCGCAACTGATAATCCGAAAGTGTTCCAGTCTGGAGAGTAATATTCTCACCGGTTTCCATTATTCCATCGAGACGAACCTCCAGTGTAGCCGGTACGTGTCATCACATCGCAGTGAAGCAACAACAAAATTGAAAAACAGAATTAAATTCATGCTGAGACTGTGTTCAAATGATGAACATTTACAATTGAATCGTGAATTTCAAAATAGTAGTAGAAGATAGATAGAGATAAAAGGTTAGAGTAAAAGAAGCAGTGCAGTGCAAATGTGTCAGGACAGATTTGATTGGAATCCCTATGATTCCAAGATGGGCGGCATGTTCAAACCTAAGAAAAGGGTAGATTCTGGCAACCAAACGGGATCCACAAATCTATAATTGTCATCTCTCTTTTTATCCCGTATCAGCGCTTATCACTGTTTCACATTACCCGATCGTTATCAGCAGGTAGTAACCAGTAGCTTTCGGACATGATCGTTTATTATATTCACCACTCGAGATCGCTATCGTTCAATATAGTAAAATGAGTTAGTCGAAATACACCCGTTGTTGAAACTGCATCAAATTAGATTTACTCAATAAATCAGTCGAGCAATAAAATAGAGTTTTGACTAGAAGTCATCGTGATTTTTCAATACCGAAGTTCTGTGACAGTGAAATTAAATTAGTTCAGTAACAGTAGCTAAAATCCGCCGGACAACACCGTGAGTGAAACTGGATGAAATCGTTCCCAGTTCAGTTCGTTGTTAAAGTTTCACCTTCGCACACGTGGTAGTTGTAATTAAATTGAAGACCGACACTACTGTTTCCCTCGGTCCCAAGGTAATTCTCGAACACACCTTTCAGTAACTTTTTCACTTTCTCACGAAGCTGTTTCCAATCCCATTAGCTCAGTTTTTAATTATCACAAAGCGAATTGGGAAAGGTACAAAACTTATATTGAGAATAATTTTAATCATGATCATATTTAAAAAATATAGCTGACATTGATACGACATTACGAAATTTAAGTGATTCTATAGTTGATATTAGAAATTTATCAGTACCAACAATACAGATAAAATTTAATACTCCTATTATTGACGACGATATTCAACTTCTGATTCGCTTGAAGAATGTTCGAAGACGTTCTCAAGAATCCTGCTATGAAATGTATCTAACAGAATCTGCAAAAGGAAATTAAACATAGATTCACACTATTAAGAAATGAAAATTTTGCGAAAGAGGTTGAACAAATAAAGCCATACTCTAAACCTTTCTGGAAACTTTCTAAGATTCTTAAGAAACCTCAGAAACCAATTCCACGTTTAAAGGAAGGTGACCACATACTTCTTACAAACGAAGAAAAAACTCGAAAACTTGCTCAGCAGTTTGAGAGCGTACATAATTTTAATCTCAATGTTGTGAGTCCTATTGGAAACGAAGTCTCACGAAAATATGAAAACGTTTCAAATCAAGTATTGTCTCTAGACATGATTGTTGAAACAAACTATGATGAGATCAAATCCATCATGAAAAATTTAAAAAATATGAAAGCTCCAGCTTATGATGGAATTTTTAACATTCTTTTTAAAACCCTTCCCGAAATCACCATGAGATACTTGGTCAAAATATTCAACAAATGTTTTGAATTAGCATGCTTTCCTGAAAGATGAAAAAATGCCATGGTTATTCCTATTCTAAAGCCAGATAAAAACCCAGCAGAAGCATCTAGCTATCGACCAATTAGTTTACTCTCTTCTATTAGTAAATTATTTGAAAAAAATCATCCTAACTAGAATGATGTCACATATCAATGAGAATTCTATTTTTCTTCCTGAGCAGTTTGGATTTCGTATTCGACATGATAAAGGCAAATATCTCAGAGGGCTAGTCCACTGGAGTTGCTCTTCTAGACATCGAAAAAGCTTTCGACAGTGTTTGGCACAAAGGATTAATTGCCAAAATGTGGGATTTCAATTTTCCAATTTACATAATAAAGATAATTAAAAATTATCGTACTAACCGTACCCTACAGGTTTCTTATCAGAATTGTAAATCTAATAAACTACCCGTTAAAGCAGGCGTCCCTCAAGGATCAAGCGTCGCACCAATCCTATACAATATTTTTACCTCTGATCTTCCAAATCTACTTACAGGCTGTAAAAAGTCACTTTTCTGTGATGATACTAGCATCTCAGCCACAAGTAGAAGTCTTCGTATTATCTGCAGTCGACTGCAACGAAGCTTGAATATTTTCAATGATTACCTGAAAAAATGGAAAATTTCCCCTAATGCGGCAAAAACACAATTGTGTTTCCGCATAAGCCAAGAGCTTCTTCTCTTAAACCAAATAATAACCATATTATTAAAGTCAATGGTTTGAATTTAACGTGGTCAGATCAAGTTAAACACTTGGGTTTGATTTACGATAAAAACTCACTTTTAAGGATCACATTGAAGGAATCTAAATAAAATGCAACAAATATATAAAATGTTTATACCCTCTTATAAATAGGAATTCTAGGCTCTGCCTAAAGAACAAACTATTAATTTATAAACAAATATTTAGACCGGCAATGCTATATGCCGTGCCAATATGGGCAAGTTGTTGTGCTACTAGGAAGAAAACGCTTCAAAGGATTCAGAATAAAATTTTGAAAATGATTTTGTAGCGTCCTCCCTGGTTTAGCACAAATGAGTTGCACAGACTCGCAAACATAGAAACATTAGAAATTATGACGAACAGTATTATAAGCAACTTCCGACAAAAATCGTTGCAATCACCAATTGCAACGATTAGCTCTCTTTATAGTTTTTAAGTTAGTTTATAAGATTTGTTTAGCTCCTTATTCACATGACAAGTAGGTTTAAAACTTCCTACTGCAAAAATCACTTAACTGCGAAAGCATATTATATCTTAATACTAATATACTAAATTAAAAATGTAATGCAAACAAAACAATATAATCAAATAGAAAATAATATATAAAAAAGTACCGATGATGACATGGACGAGAACGATAACGTGAGAGAAGGCGGACTGCACGACCCCCAAGCGGCTTCACCGCCAAGGAACAGGATCTCAACACACAGTAGCAAACTGCGTCAACAAGATCTGGCAGATAGACATTCTTAATTCTTTTTTTATTTTTACTTATATTGTAAAAACTTAAAAGATCCATGGCTCAGTTGTGCTAACGCATTGAGCCGTGTCAAATAAAGCTTAATACAAAAAGTCAATTACAGACAAAATACTGCTCTATTTTATCTGTAATCGACATGGTTCTCAGAACTTTCCAGCAAATAGCACTCTTCCAACATTCTTTGGGATTCCACGGAATGTAAAGGAATACCTTACTCTGGTGAAGGTTATATGATTTGACCATATAACGGAAGTCCCCTGCCTTATCACTTATCTCCTTTAATTTCTGTTTCAGCCAGGTACAGATTTGTTCGTTATCCGGAGAGAACCAAATAATATCATACCTTAAATCAAACACACTGAAACTGGACATGAATGAGTTAGGAGCGATTGAAAAGAAACACTCGTGAAGATTTTTTTAACAGATCGTTCTTCAGCGCAATAGAATAGTGACCTTTCTCCAACCTTGCTTGCATAAGTATTGAGACTCGAAACTATACAATGAGCCGAAGCATTGCTGAAAAGAGCATCTCTGCGATGGTGCTTCTTTTCTTTGATTTTGAACAAACTTTTTCCCTTTTTTAAGGAATTAGAAGGAACACGCTTCTCGCAACTGCCAATATTCACACTTGATGTTGTGGGAAGTGACTCAATGTTCGATTCACCGAAAATTTGAAAAGGTTCAACGCAAAGGCGTTGTTTACTTATTTAAAGGCTCGCACAGAATGAAGCCGATTCAACCTATCGAACATGTCACCGGCTACCTATCGTGCAAAGTAAACAAACATACTTCTTTAGCTATGCCCCCATACATGCTCCTAAGGGGAGTATTGTTATTGTCAGGAAGAATATTGCAATAATACGAGTGAAACACTATTTGTTTATATATTTACCTTTTCTAATTTCTTATATTGCTTACAAAAATCAACAAGTTAACAATAACGTGATGAATACATATTTTAATTGATTCTTCGAACCTCTACAGTGCCATTGAACGACTATCAGGCTTATTTTCCATTGATAGATTCGCAAACGTTATTGTTCTGTCACAGTTACATGGTTTTGTTACTGTTCTATACGAGTGTCACGTTCATCCGAGATAAATCCGCTTCAAATGACCTGAGTCCTGCGTTGGCTCGAATTCTTTGAATAAATTTAAACACTTTAGTAATTGATCAATTAGCATTCAATAAATCAGATAAAATAATGTTTGAAATGATTTTCGCTGGGATGTTTCGTTTGCCACGATAAAGTGCTTAATTTTTCATTCAGTATGAATTTATTCTGTGATTTGATCGAAGTCACTCAAAGTTACAGTAAATATTCCGGTTGCCAGAAAAAAAATAAATAGTCTATATTCTACGCAGTGTTGCGCATTCCTTTGTACGGGACTCTATATTGCATAGAGACTCTAGTTCAACGGTTTAATAAAAAAGTGTGGAAATTTACAGTCTAACAAAATCCACAAAATTAAATGCAATTTTTTACTTCAAAATTGTATTATCACACAGTAGAACTGCAAGAGTTTGCTACATTTAGACGTTTAAATGAACAAAGACGATGTACTTCTAATCAGGTATCGAAGGTTCGAGCTCGTTGGGTACGAGCCAATTTTCGAACTCATGTGTTAGAGCAGAGAGTTACATCTAACACCTCTTTTCTGCAAGATCGTGCAAATGTTGGGTGATTTCTTACATTAAGGGGGTCCCCTACTCTCATGGTTTCAAAAAATCGATTTTTTTTTCTTTGTTTAATTGCAATCTATATGTATCTTAGGATACGCAACAGAATGGATTTGGTGAAAACCATATTCCTTGGCATGTTTCTGGGAACCGAAAGGGTCCATCTCAGCCCGTTTCTGAAATACTAAGCGCAGTGCACCACGATGGCGCTGGTCTATGGAAAAATCATTGTTTAAAGAATTTACCGGTCCATTCTTGACGGTTTATGAATATGTGAGCATCTGTGAATAGTTCCTTGTTTTTTGGGGACGAGATAATCGTACGGAAGAAAGAATGCGTCGGGTATGTTGAGAAGCGTATGGGAACGAGATTACGAAAACTGAAGAAAGAAAACAAAGGTATCGGTGGGATAGGAAAGGGAAAGTTGAAGGACAAATCAATCAGTCAGCTAATAAAATTTTATGGACTGGCGATTTGGAGAAACTCAAATTCTGTAGAGCGTATGCGAAATGCAATCTGGGCTTCCCTTGAACACTGCTCGTCATCTAACGAAAATCCCCAACATTCAAAGTGTTCAGCTGGCGAGGACAGTTGGTGCAAGTGGTGTCAGATTCAGCCATTAGAGCTTTAGAAACTTTCGAGCATGTCAGGATCTACGAAAGTCTATCATCTAATGATGTATTAGAAAGATGCTTAGGAGCTCACACCCAAAACATCAATGAGTCTCTGAATAGTCTGAATCTGTTCCTTAGCGCCAAAACACATGCACAAATTTTGGCAGGCAAATGGTCAATGTTGCGACTTATTTGGCAGTAAGTATCTTCAACCAAGGATTTTCATCGATTTTACAAGCTATGGAGGTGATGAGAATTACCTTGGGGACTGAAGTTGAAAGATGTGCTACTCGACTCGACAGTGAACGTATAACTCGTTCTGAACGCAAAGTCGGTGTCGCGGCAAAACAGGCCCGAATTCAACAGAGAGTGCAAAATGTGCAAAACCAAGAACATTTTCGTGATGAGGAAGGTGAGCCCTGTGGACCCGATATAGTAGATTATCTAGTAAGTTACTACTATTGAGCTATACACCGTACTTTATCTTTAAACGTGTTTTCCCGGAAGTAATGTTTTTCAAACGGCCAAAAAATAACGTAAATATTGGAAAGTTTCACCAATCGTTACATAACTTTTACATATAAGAAATCCCTCTCGTCTATACATAGCCAACGTGACTATGATTATAAAAAATATGAGTTTTTTGATTACAGATTACCCAATTTGCCACAACTTTACTTAAGCGGGATCCATATAGTTTCAACATCAAAGTCATCAATGAAGTTTCAAGGTCGCGAGAGATTTTTCTTTTCATCTTCAAAAGTAAAATTGAAAAGTCAAAACATGTATCTTCAAAATAAAAAAAAGTTTCAAAATCCATTGAGTAGATGCTTTACAATTTGTTCCCAAAAAAGTGCTCAATTTTAGGCCTCGCGAGTAGAAGACTCCCTTAAGTATATGCAAATTTATGTGGTGGGTATTTGCATCACCGCTGATTATGAGTGGAAACCCATTTCTGCGACAGTGTGATATAGCCCTTTTAAAATCATCAGAAGGTGATGATTTATGGTACATCAAATATGCCGAACAATTGACGTTTTGCCTGCTTATATTATCAACAGTCATATGGACTGTGACAGCATAAATAACACGTGAGGTTGCATAGAAGATATGCGTCAATAGCACTATTCACAAGTTTACGTGCACGAGGCATTTCACATCGATTGTTTTGTTGTAAGCTACGAAGACGGGGTTAAGTAGCATTCCAACAAAGAAGTTTCCTTCATGGAAATACGGTTCTTGAACCTATGGAAGTTTTTCCTTCCTGCAAAAGGTTGGAAAATAAGCGACCGGGGGCCAGAGAAACTTTTTATTTTAATATTATTTTTGATATTCAAACTTAGGCTTTACAATGAGTCTAGTTCACATTTTTACCACCAGTGGTACTTTAGACATTTAATTTTTTCAAAAACCACAAATCAATCTCAAATCAACCGGGGTAGTTATACCAATTACAATTTGAATTTGAGTGCTGACAAAGTCTTTCTTTAAGCGAATAACTTATAATTCCAGATTCTACCAGAAACAGGTGCGAGAGATATAGTGAAACGCTGACTAAACTTAGCAGTTATATGATCGCTATGAATCACAGATCACAGATCATAATCCACAAATCGAATCATCTCTTCCGATAGCTCTTTCTTGTAGACTGCACTAAAAACATCCGAGAGCACCAATATGGAAGAGCACCAATGTCATTTGTAGCATTAAAGCGTCAAGTCCTGTAGCGATAGAGTGAAAGATTTTGAGATCATTTGTTTATAACAATTTACCAGGTTTGATATGGCTACATATATTTTTGCTAAATACAAATAAACTAAGCGAGCCAAGATGAATACTTTGTGGGACGCCATATAGTGACTCCTGCCCAGACGAATTTGTGTCAAAATTATACACATTGGTTTATTTGGTTAAAATTTGGAGTTTTAACTAATTTTGGTCATTTTTTTTTGATCGTTTGTATGTGAATCTATCTAAAGACAATGGTCGTTAAAGAGTTAGTATACGCGTCAGTAATAGTGATCAATCAAACCTGTTAGCGGGAATGGTTTCCCAAAATTAGCAAAATCACCAATTTTTTAATAATATAAATCCAGCCTATCATCTCACGTCGAACAAAACAGAAGCAATGCAAGATACAGTTTTGAAATCTATTTGTTGTATGTTTCTGATCGGGTAATGGGCCTATTTTTGCCATGTACTTTATTATCCTACACAGCTGAAGTCGTTGCATACAGAGTAGCGTCTGAAATCATCGTCCAACGCATTGGCGCCAATTGTAGGGTGATAATTGAAGCACTCGATTCGAGTTTCGTTGCATTCAAACACGAGGAATGTTACCATTTTAGACCATTTTCGTTACTATACTGTTTCTTAGAAACGAAGCGAAGATATTGATGCTACTTTTTACGTATTCCGTTGATCGTAGACTGCGTAATTAAAGGGTTCTATATGTTGTGCTGGCAAAAAAAAACCTAAAACAATACTGCAGGAACAATCGTCACCATTGTAGAAAAAATACAAATCCCATAACTTTCAGTTGAGCGATTCGCGAGATATCGTTGGCACCTCAAGCAACGAAATAAAATGCAGCATGGTTAGGCGAACTCTATATCTTCGATGATAATAAATTTCTTTTGTTGAAATAGTTTTATGAGTATTTTATAATATGCACAACCTTGCAATGAAAATCTTGTTTCAAAAAATTTTGCTGTCTTGGTTAGAGAAAATGATGATTTCTAAAATAATCTTCTCCTTAAGTAGACCTACAACCTATTCGAAAATATCCGTTAGAAAATCTAATTTGTGAGATTGTCTGGACATATTCGAAAAATATTCGTCTTATACTTCTACCATTTGTTCATGTCACTCACAATCTGAAAAAGGGCAGATATCTATAGGTTTTCTGTTACTTTAAAATAAGACACAGTGATAGTCGTTCAAATGTCCCGTTTATAGAATAAACCTTCATTACTGACATCATCTTCTCCCTCCATCGTCAAGCGAGAATTATTTCTGAACTGTTTCTGAAGGTATAATATAAAATATTAGACACATTCTTTCGTGGCGTTACAACGATTTGACGAATCTTCATTCGACAAATATGTTATAACTTTATCAAATGAATGCCTACATCAAAAATCAAAAATATCAAATGAATGCCTAAATAAAATTTCACGAAAGATTCAATCAACATTAACTGAACATACTGGAAGAGGATTGTTTTATGACCGATAATGTAACGTGACGTTACAACGCGTGACAAATTTGAACTTTCAACGTATTTCAATAAAAGTCAAATCATCAAATTCTAGTATATTCAGTTTATGTTGATTGAATTTTTCGTGAAATTTTGTCTACTTTCCGAATCTGGAATAAGTTTTAATGTAGGCGTTCATTTGATAAAGTTATAACATATTTGTCGAATGAAGATTCGTCAAATCGTTGTAAACGTCACGAAAGAATGTGTCTATACGTTATGCAAGATGTCTTATAACATCTGTTATCTCCATGGTGATCTCGCCTACTGTAGACGGTTCTTAAGATTGAACAGAGAATAAAAATCAATCAGCAGTACTGCAACAACATTGTAATAAGCTGATTGATTTTTATGAAGATCTAACACACGGTGTGGGAAAAACTGCTTTTTTCGTTTTCGATTTTTGCCCATTCTCTGTCCAACCATAATCCTAGTAACGTCCGGTTTTACATGTCACTTCAATTGAACATTCAACATCTTTGGTGGTATCGCTGCCCAACCACATTACATCAGTTTGGTGTTTGATATCAACGCAGCATAACGGTTCTACTGTTGATCATATTATTTTGTTATGGAAGAAATATTTATATTATGACTAGCTCACATGGACATTAGTCATACCTAAGCTGCCCCACTCTGACGAAAAAATCCGTACACTGTGCGAACGGTTTGTCTGAGCGTGGTGAAAGATTACGCTTCGCACGGATTTTTTCATCAGAGTTGGTCAGTTTAGTCATACCCTATCCACACTATCCCTTTCATGGGTAATGTTGGACTTCTTCGTATCAGCTCATCTCCCCTAAATTATCCACGTTGTATATGGACAACCCGGTATGAGTAATATATACTATTCTACTGATACAACAGTACAACGTCTATAGTATGGCACGTCATCTGAACCAACCCGGAACGATCTCATCAACCGGTTTATGACATCGACGATCATGTCGAGGGTGATCCCAAACATGGTCGTATCTATTAACTTTTCAACCATCGAGGCAATCTCAGCTCAGCTTTCGTGTTGAAGTTCGACATTTCCGGGAAAATCAGATACCAAGAGTTTAGAAATAACAAACATGAGTTCAAGTGGATGTCGATTCTCCCTCGTCGGAAAAATAGTATCCAAGATAATTATCGTTGGGATAAAAACATGCATTTCGCCTGGATACTAGAGTAAAAATTTGTATCAGTTGTATCGAAATGTGGTTTTAAATCATGATCGGGAAATGTCGCAATTAGATATAAATCTTGAATTTTTGTACAATAAAATATAGGATGGATTGTAGCTGATTATATATTCATATTATATTTCACTTACTTTGCTGCAACACAACTGCTGCACGGAAAATTCAAGTTTTCAACATATTTTTTTTCTTTGAAATCAATTAAAAAATGAAGTTTTATTGAAATATTATTTCGGGGACGAGATGAAATTAGTATTATTCCTTCACAATTTTTATTTTATGTTAACGAACACTCTTTATCAACTTCTGGACAAATGTTTCATGTTCATCAGATTTTTTAGACACTTTATTCCAATTTTTTTAAACTGCAGAATATTCCCAGTTAGTTGACCAGTCTTTCTCGAGACACTGTTAACAATCGTCCGATGAGCAATTGAAATTATGTCTTTCTCACCGAAATATATACCCTGTTCCATGAGAGGAATTCCACGAAGATCCGTCCGAAAATCTTTAAAATCGTGACCGACCATCTTAGATTCCAATGACACTTTACACGTTTCACCGTCATGCAAGATTAAACTATATAGCTGAATCATATGTTGGTTGTTTTCATGTAACTTTCAAATGGTTTACAATATCGCCTTGATGTCAAAGAGAAAGTTGCACGAAAGTTTACGGGCCTTTTGAAAAACCTATTATTGTTGATGGAGAAACGCGACTAACTTATGAAAAGGTCGTAATAAAACAAAATAATTGTGTTGTTAAAACAAAAGTTAAAATATCTCGAGAACTACTACATTTTAGAAAATTTTTGTTAAGAGCATTTCGATTTAAAATGGCGTTTAGAATCATATTCAAAAAGAAAATTGTATTTTTGACTGCAAATAGTAAGAATTATAAAAAAAATGTCAAAAGTTGTTGTTAGGAAAACTTTTTTATTGAAAGCTTCTCCATGATCCAAATACACTAAAAAGGTTGCTTTTACGTCTTTAAAACGATAAACATTAAATTTTTGACATTTTTTGATGGGGTAACGCGAATAACTTTTAAAAAGAGCATAATTACACGAATTAATTGTTTTTGAAGTAGCAAAATTTCAAATATCTCGAAAACTATCGCATTTTGGAAGATTTTTGTTAAATGCATTTTGATTTTAAATGGTGCTTAGAATTATATTCTGTAATAAAATTACAATTTTGTATGTCAATTAGTATGAAATTTAAAAACATGTACGAAGTTATTGTTAGAAAAAACTTTTTTACCGATTTTTTCTCCATCATGCAATCACAATCAAAATGTTTCTTTTCTCTTTAGGTTTTTGGTAACAAAATATAAAAAAAATTAAAAAAATGGGTTTTTTCGCAATTTAAATTTTTATCATAAATTTTTGTTTATTTGAAAAATGACAACATTTTTTTCAGTGTATATTTTTTTCAGACAGAAGTATTCATTCCCTGTAACTTGTTCTCAGATAGTTTTGCTGTATAAAATACAGTAATCGAACCAAAAAATTTTGAAATTCATACACGTAAAAACGTTTACGCCCTTTTGAAATATTACTCTTGTATCAAAATATTCCAATTGCCAGAGAATATCATGGAGATTCATACAGCGAACACACCTGCAAAGTTTCGTTCGAATCGACGATGGTCATATTTTGCGGTCTGCCGGTTTCTCATGGAATCCCTCATGACCTAATTGACAGCGTTTTTGGCAAAGTGAGCCGATGCTTAATACGACGAAAGCAGTGGAGGGGTACTAATGTTTCGCATATAAAGGCAGCAACCTCTTCCGCAGACTCTTAGATCGATTAAATTCCTCATCTATAGTTTCGATTTTCGATAGTGTAAAAATTGTGGACTCCAAACTACAGGAACATATTACATGCCATACCAGAACTTTTCGACCTAATCTATCTATATTGACTATTTTTCAACACTTTTCGCGACTTTTACCGCTGATCAAACATTTTCCGTTTAGCACAACGTCACACTCGCAGCCGGCATACACGGGTGCGGCTGAATGAAACCGGCCGCGCAGCCCAGTTAGGTAGCACCGGCTACTTAATGTTTGTTGTGCTTATAGTACCGCGTGGGTAAAACTGAAAACATCTGAATTCGGCCGACTCAGATGATTTGATAAGTTGATGATAGTGCCTGTGTGTGTTTATGCTAACAGCCAGTATCAGATTTTCGACAAGATGTTTTAATTGTTTCAGTCACTGTTTTTTAGTCGCGACAAATGGTTATTTAGAAAAATACGCTTAGTTGTACCGAATGATGAAAAATCCATTTCAGAGATACAACTAGTATTTCAGTTACCGTATGATCGATAGTATTTCCGTGTCATATAATTTAAATCATCTTAATCAACTACCGTATTTGACAGTTATACCGCATATAATATTATTATTAATATCAAATATCAAATCAAATATTAATATCAAATTGTTCACAACCTTCGCAAAATTTACGAACATATGCTGCTATTGTAATTATTGTAACCATACGACGTGCGATGTACAGGAAACCCCTAAACAGCTGAGGTGACATTTGGGAGCATGAGAGCTGATTTCGTGCCTAATACAATCGATGTTGTTGATAATCGCCTCGAAGATAAAGATGTGATGTAATTGTTTCCGACGTTTGACAAGAGAAACCGCCTTGATAAATGCGCAGCGTTGTTCGTAAGACGGAAGGACAACTGGATTATTCCTAAAACGGTTTCGACGTGCGTATCGCATGAAACGTTGCTGAATGCTCGCGATGCAACCTGTGTGAATAGCTTGATACGATGCCTAGGCAGGTGCAGCTTATTTTGCATCACTACGTACAGTTTTATTAGCAATGTAATGTTTTCAAGGCATATATATCATTTAAATCGGATGTGTTCCGGTTCAGGAAGCTCAACAAAGCGACCGTGTTTGTCGTCATTAAAAGACAAGAGCTCGTTTTCGCTTTTTCATCAGCAAACTAGAGTTCCTGTGCTTAATACCTAAAACATCTCTCGGGTAAAGCCTCTTACTTTAAACTTTCACATATGGTCGGTGTTAAGTCAGACCGGACTAAGTCGCAAAACATAAAAAAATGAGATAATGATTGCATTGGATAAAGAATTTCGTCAGCTACATACGACTTTTTCAGATTTAAAATAAGTAACAATAAATAAGAATTATGGGAAAAAATAATTTCCAATAATAATGTAAAGGGTGCTGCGATTCAAACTTTAAACTCGTTTTTCTTGAAATCAATATTTTGCCACTAGCCCGGTCTGACTTAACACCGACCATATGGCCAGTGAACTGTTTGGATATAGCGTCTAACTGGCGCTAATTTTGTGTTCGTTTAGTGTCCTCTAACTGTCTCCAACTTGGTGTCAGTTACTGACTAGTCAAAAACGAAACACAAAAATCCAACATGGCGAAAGTGAACTTATAGTAGCTTTTTAATCAACTTTTGAAATTGCATATTGAACCAATTGTATGATACTTGGGAATAGTACATCATACTCAAAGTGCAACCTAAACAGACTAAGATTATAGTATGATCAATAACGTAGATGGCCATGCCAATGCTGGCCAATTTTGCGATGGGAAGGAATGTTAGTTCAATCCCTGTGACTATTAGGACCGAGGAATCCTCTGCAACATCCACAAATGTCGCAGGAGAGGTATGGTTTTAGTAGGTAGGGAACTGAATCAGGATATATCTTGGTAGAGATTGTGATTTAGCTAAGTATTCGCGCGCTTTGTCTTTTTACTTTAAATCAAAGTTTTCCGGTGTGTGACCTCCAGTTGAAATACGAATACCGTTCGAATACGCATTTTAATAATTATTCTTCCCCGGAACGTTACATAAAAGGATAAAGCTACAGATTTTGTAACATGTACGCGCGAGACACAGATTCCGAGATACACAAGGTTCCAGGCCATTAGAAAATATAATTGGGGTATCTATTCATTTATTTTTGCGACGGGAAAAAATACATATTCCGAACAGCGGGCTATCTGGAGTGAGTTATTACGTACTTACAAAAGAAAACTATTGATTTTATACGCGAAGAGAGTATGAATAATATTTAGGCAGCCTAAAATAACCATTAACTGTACCGAATGATTTACTTTGTATGACGCAAACACCAGCAATCGCATGCGCGCGTCGTTTGTTCCCCTTCCCTGTCAGTATTTTTTTGTTTTTTTTGTTAGGAGAAAACTTTGCCACTACGACCACTATTTGGGTTATCTTTAGTGGCTGCCCCTGTTTGCTCTACATGTTACAAAAAGCCCGAATCCAATGTAGTTGGAACTTGGAAGTGAGTTGTTTGTCCCCATGTGTCGTCCCAACCGGGTAGTACATTATTAATGTAGCTGAGGATCCGTTTGGGACAGGTATGCCTTACCTCATGAGGCATCATAAGATGCCTTCTGAAGTATCGCTCCCTTCGAAGAAATAGTACTGAACAATGGCAGAGAATAGGCTCGTAGTTACAGAATCGACAAATGTTATCTTGACTTTTGACAATTTTTTCAGATGATACTTAGCAGGACAAGTCCCTCTCAGCATACTAATGCCACTCCCGCTCGAAATGAAACTGAATCAAGTTCCAATCCGCCAACCTGACAGCGGTTTTGAACAGCATCTGAACCAGCCCCAGGTTCAAGCAAAAACGGGTTAAGGTAGCTACGCTACTTCACAGTATATTCGATTAATGTTTTCTGATTCACCTTTGAGTTAAGATGATGAGATCGAGTCTCCTCAGGGATCAAGTATCCCCAGTCTCCCCTACTATAAGCAAGGAAATTCCTGGATATCTCAAACTCGGTAAAATTTTGAAAAGATACATTCCACGAGCGTTTTTTAACCTTTCGTATCTGTATTGAATTTTGTATGACACATATGTAAAAATATTCCATTTGAGAACTAAGAACACCTGTTTTGGGAAAATACTGTTGAAAAAGTATATTCAATGTATTGGAACGGACATTTATGAAAAATAACGGACCAAAGTCCAAAAATATTCATAACTCACCACCGGGAGAAGAGTCGCCGAAAGACTCCCTGAACTCTCGAAGGGAGATGTAAATATAATAATTCTTCTAACTTATAGTGAAGGTTTGAATTGCCAATATTTGCCTTATGCTGAGAATGCTTCAACTGAAGATTCAGTGCCAACATTAGTAGAGAGGCGTTGGATAATTCAGTAAGCCGTTAAGAACAAAAAAACGAAAACGAAAAAGTGATAACAAAAGAGAATGGAAGCACTTGAAAGTGCATTGTATATGAATTAGCCATTTTCCAAATAATGAGAGTTTCACACACACATTGCAGAACTTTCTGAAACATTGGTTCACAAATTCGTACAATCCGTTTTATTCGGCTGCTTTATCTAAATCTTTTTGCCTTTCCCATATAGGAAGGTTATGCAATCACTCTGAAAAAACGGCAACATAATCCCGGCCCGGAGGGCCGAGTTTCATATTCCATTCGTCTCAGTTCGTCGAGATCGGAAAAAGTCTGTATGTGTGTGTATGTGTGTGTATATGTGTGCGTATGTATTTCTTTATTAGTCTTATACACCAACAGGCATACCAAAGCCCCAATGATGTTGGTCTTAATAATAAACTTATTACTAACATTCAAGTCATATACACAAATAGTGGTCATACAATAATTCACAAAAACGGTAAAAAAGTCAAATGTGATTAAAAAGTCTGGAAAATCGCTGACGCAGAGTTTGTCTAGACACGTTGAAATCGAAAGCTGAAGCAACCTGGTTGAAAATCCTTTGTAGACCAGTGATGGCTCCATGCATACTATAATTAGTGCGTCTGAACGGTAATCGAAGCATAATGTTGTTGCGTAATGTTCGTGGTGCGACGTTTATATTAATTTGTTCTAATATAGCTGGGGCATCTATATGACCTTGCAAAGTGTCGGCGATGAACAAAGCTCTTGCTGTATTTCTTCGAACATAAAGGGGTTCCAGTTGAATCAGCTGACACCGGTTTTCATAGCTAGGTAATCGGACAGGATCTCTCCACGGCAATCTACGGAGCGCGAAGCGTAAAAAGCGACGCTGTACGCTTTCAATTCTCTCAACGCCGTTATTGTAGTTTGGGCTCCACACTTCAGGGCAATATTCTAGGATTGATCGGGATAAAGCGCAGTACAGCGATTTGAGACAATAAACATCAGTAAAATTTTTGGCTATCCTGAAGTTGCATCCTAGCGCTCGAGACGCTTTACCGACTGCGTAGGAGACGTGTTGTTTGAACGTAAGTTGAGAATCCAGAATCACTCCCAGGTCCTTCACGTGACTGACGCGTTCGATTTCTGTTTCTAGAAGACGATACTTAAAATAGATCGAATCCTTTTTCCGTGAAAACGATATTACCGAGCACTTCTTCGGGTTTACATACATGCGGTTCATGGTACACCAGTCAGCAAAGGCTTGAAGCTGCTGTTGGAGAAATCTGCAATCTTCAATTGTACGAATTATGCGATAAATCTTGAGATCATCCGCGAAGGACAATCGGGGAGTCTGCAGAATTAGATGTACATCATTGAAGTAAATCAGGAACATTAACGGTCCCAAGTGGCTCCCTTGAGGTATTCCTGACGTAGAAGTGAATATAGGGCCCTGGCAATCTCCTATGACAACCGCTATCTCTCGGTCTGTGAGGTAAGATCGAAACCACTGCAAAACACTGTCATTTATTCCAAATCTCTCCATTTTTGCTATTGTGATATCGTGGTTTAGCTTATCAAAAGCGGCGGATAAGTCGGTGTAAACGACGTCAGTTTGAGCGCGACGTTCCATACTCTCTGTTATGTAGGATGTTAAGCATAACAGGTTAGATGCAGTTGACCGCCCGGACGTGAAGCCATGTTGATCGTCACTTAGGTACTGCTTGCAGTGAGCCTGAAGAGGTTCCATAATCACCAGTTCGAACAACTTCGAGACAGCGCTCAATGAAGTTATCCCACGGTAATTATTGACGTCTCGCTTATTGCCCTTTTTATGAACTGGGAACATGTTCGCTGATTTCCAGCAAGATGGAAAAATACCTCTAGTAATAGATGCTCTAAAGATCTGAAGAAGCGGAGCAACCAAAACTTCGATGTGCCTTTTCAGTATCGCGGAGGGGAGCCCGTCGGGTCCCGGATTGAAAGATGACTTAAGTCGAGAGGAAGCTCTGGTAATCATCGTTGCATTAAAATCGATAGCTCCCAGAGTGTGACCCACAAGTGGAGCTCTGCTAGCCGCGAGTTCGATTTGCTCAATAGTTAGTGCCTCATCTGTGAATACATTCGCGAATTTTTCCGAGAAAAGTGAACATATGTCTCGAGATGTAGTAGCTGTGTTCCCATTGAAAGTCATAGACGACGGCAGTCCTGATTCCTTGCGCTGCTCGTTCACATATTTCCAGAAACGTTTAGGATGCGACTTGAGATTACGCTGAATATTTTGCTGATATCGATAGAAACAGTGTTGACTGGCTCGTTTGTACGCATGGTTGAGACTGACGTAATAGTCTCTGAGTGATATTGTGCGATACTTGGTAAACCTCCGCAGGGCAGCTCTTTTTATAGACTTCAGCCGTCGCAGAGTATTCGTTTGCCATGGAGGGCCGGTTTGTCGATGGTGAACTTTCTTTGGAACATGCCTGTCAATAGCGTACACCAGAACGTTTGAAAAGGTTTGAACTGCGGTTTCGACATCTTCGGGGTCCAGAATATTTTCCCAATCGATAGTGGAAAGAAGGTCTGCGATACTGCGATAATCAGCTTTACGGAAATTGTAGGAGACAGAAAGCGGTAATATATCGAAGTCATGCACAACAGAGCTATCAATCGTGGCGATCAGTGGAGGATGATGTGCCACTGGTTTTACTAGGGGAAAGGGAGCCGTCACTATTGATGTGGCGGAAACCTGGTCGCTGACAAAACAAAGATCGAGATGGCGGTTGTTCTCATTGGCAATAGGATTGATTTGTACTAACGTGGCTAAGCTATAGCTATCAAGTAGCCTCACTGCACATGGGTGGAGAACGGAATGGTCCGAATCCGGATAAAGAAATCCATTACGGGAAGATTTCCATGAAATGCTAGGAAGATTAAAATCTCCTAGTACCATGATCTCATCAACAGCGTTAGCATCTTCGAGGATAGTAAAAACTGAGCTGCAGTGTGCTTCAACGTATTCGGTATCACGAGCGCGGTCGGGTGGAACATACAACGCACACAAGTACAACTTACGGTCGCCAAGCTCGATAATCGTCCAAACCTGCTCTAGACAATCCCAAGAAGTGTTCTCGACGATTCTTGCCTTCAAGCTGGTTTTAACCGCTACTAATACGCCGCCTTCGGTGGATTTTCGGCTGTTGCTAGGGCTCCGGTCACAGCGAAACACCTCGTATTCAGTACCAAACACCTGACTGGAAAGTGTGTCATCGTTCAACCATGTTTCGACGAAGACAATGATGTCAAAACTCTTGTCGGAGACTGCAAGACGGTATTGCTCAACGATTGAATTAATACCACCAACATTTTGGTAGTATAGCAGCAGTTTAGCCCGTCGTTGACCAATGCTGGAAATCGAAGAGCTTTGAGGCAAAGAAGAGCTCATAGATGCATTGTACTTGCCTGAGGTAGGTTTGCGGAAGACCCCTCGTCCCATCTCCACCACAGGACCGGGACGGCTGCTGGTCGCTGGCAGGAAGGGCTCGACTGTGGTGGGGGGACTAAGGGCTTCCTCACGGCTGGCGGCAAGTGTGCGTCCCGGTGACCGAAGAGATATTACGTGGGATGTGTGCAATGCAGCTGAACTAGGTGTCTCTCGTAAACAGCTGCGCTTCGCAGGCAGGAAGAACGGCGTCTGGTGCTGATACGGTACAATTAACGGAGAACTGGAATCGGGGAACATTTCAGCGCTTGAATTATTCAGAAAGGATGGGTACTTGCCGCAGAGGGAAGTTTGGAAGACCCTTTCTCCACTCCCGCTCACAGGACCGGGACGACTGGTGAACGTTGGCTGCAGTAGCTGGACTGTGGCGGGGGGATCGAGGGCTTCCATAATACAAGCTGCGGTGCATCCCAGTAGCCCGTTAGCGAAATCTATCCTGCTTTGGCTGGTCAAAATTAAATTCCCGAACGAGTACTCCAGTCGGCCAAGTGGACGCTTTGAGTGCAGTGTCCTTTAGTTCGCTCGGAAGCTCAACTCGGAAAGAAACGAAGTTGAGTTTCGTGAGGTCGGTGTCCTTTTTGACCAACAAAACTGCTTTGGGTGCATCGCTTATTCCAAGGCATTCTTGGGTCATGGCGACGATTTCCTCCACTGTATGGCTCGGGTCAAGACGGCTCAAATAGACCCAAAATTGCTCCCGCTCATCCGCAACTGTTCTGATTTCCCGCTGAATGGCTCTAGTACCGCAAACCGCGGCAGCAGTGGCGCGAATTTTAGCATTATTCTCGCGACGTCGTTTCGGAGTGGGCGGATCCTCCGGAAGTCGCTTGACAAACAGCCCCCTTTGAGTTACAGAACCATAATTGGCCGGAAAATGGTTTTCAATACGGCTCGAGAGATTTGAGATGACCGTGTTCAAATTATCTACAGCCTCACATAATTTTTTTGTGTCCACAATGGGAGCAGCGGAAACGGATTGCTGCACCCACTCGTTAAAACAGCGAGCACAATCGTCGCAGAGCCAGTACAGATTGTTGTTGAAACTAGACAACAGGTCTAGTGCGGATCGCTGCATACCGGGAATACAGGTGCGGTGGAAAATCGATCCGCAATGGCCGCGACATGCAATTTTCTCAATCCCATTAACGGGAGAGTCGCATGACTTGCAACTAAAACTCATGGCTGATTTCAATCCGCCTTTTGTCGCTTACGACCTTTTGAAAACCCACCCGAGATTTCGTCTCGCTGTGCGCAAACTTGAAGTGTGGGGAACACTTTCCACTACTCGCGTGCAGATGGCGAAGTGAGCGAGTAAATTTATTTGTGGGGAATTACACACAGGTTGCAGTCTCACAATTTCACCGTAGACTCACAAAGTTTTCACAAGGATTTCAAAGTTTTCACAAGGATTTCACTAGTGAGCAGTACACGATACGAAACGGAATGTCCATCAAGCGACTGGAAGTTTTTTCGCCGAAAAACGGTAAGTAAAACACAGATAAAATGCAACTTTCTCCAGAGCAAAACAAACGTCAACACGATGTAAACAAACTTCACACTTTCACGTGCGTATGTGTCAAATTATGTCACTCATTTTTCTCAGAGATGGCTGGACCGAACTTAGTCTCAAATGAAAGGTGCAACCTTCCCATCGGCTGGTATTGAATTTTGGATCGATCGGAATTCTGGTTCCGGAATTACGGGTTTAAGAGTGCGGCCACACAGAAATTTCCCATATAAACTATAGGAAAAATTAAAAATAGTATTTTTATTTTTGATGTTAAATGTCTTTAAGGTGCATGAAACGTCGAGATTTGATGCAGACTCAAAAAAAAAAACGAAAATAAACTTTTTTGGATTTTGGCACATTTTTGCCTTTCTCATATAGAATGGTTATGTAATCACTCTGAAAAACGTCAACCTAATCCCGGCCAAATTTTTTTTTGACTGGCATAAGGCTTCTGAATTTTAACAGGGGCGTAAGTGATGGTATACGTAGAGGGGTTATCCCCCCTACTGTTCACTCACCTCCCTTTAAAATCCCCTTACATCACCCCTCAGACCACCACCCCATCCAGCCCTTATACCCCTCCCTCTCAATCCCTTCATCTTTAAACCACCACTATAACACAAAGCATACCAAATTAAGCTGGGGAGTCGTTTGTTCGTGGCACTTTCGCCGTCGTCACGTAGCTCATCCAGTTCGTGGCTGGCAAGCCATTCTGTATAAGTGCAAAGTGTACTAAGAATGTAATAAACATTTCCACAATTATGTTGAACATAAACAGCCTCCGAGCCATAGTTTAGAGAAATGAGAAAGGCACAATTGCACCGCTAGGTGGATTAAAACAGGTTTTTTCTAAGGTTTTTATATTTAAGAGGCTTGCGGTGATCACGATGGAAGTTCAACAAATCAACTAAAATGCTTAAACTCAAAAAATCCATTAGTATATGAGTATGCCTCGTACTTTAACGTTTAGTTGAATAAATAATATTTTTTTCTTGCATATGGGAACGTTTTTCCCAAAAACTCGATGCTATAAGTTCTAAATTTCGCATTAAAAATTATTATCTATGAAACAAAAGTTTGTGTATAAAAAGGAATCGTTAAGGTGCGACAAAAACTAATTAAGAACAAATGAAAAAAATGTAGAAAATCAGTTAAGTAGTTTTTTGGATCACGGAAAAATCATTTTTTGGAAAAACGACATTTCGAGATAATCGAGTTTGAAATTTCAAGCTTTCACGGCTCTTGGTAGACGAGACGCGCTTCAAGCTGTCGATCTATTGATCGGATCGCTATGAAAATTTGGGAAAGTATTCTTAAGGAGTTGTACTTTCGGATAACGCATTCATTGCGCACGAAAAAAAAATCTGCCACGCAGAGCCACACATACGAGCATTCCAAGAGTAGACGTTCAACAATTTCCACGTCGAGGTGCGCCGTGGCCAACACGATAAATCTTGATAAAATTGTCTGACATAGGAAATTCAATAAGATTTGTAAAGCTTAGACTTGTAGTTACTCGATGGACCAAAAAATAAAAAAAAGTTCGAGTTTCGGAAAATGGTTTAATGAAAACAAAAAAAAACATCTCAAAAATTTTTTTGGTAAAATATTTTTTTTAACCGTGAAGTGGTTCCGTCGCTATACGGCTTTGAACGGGCCTATGTCCTGTGCGTTGACGGACGCTCAGGAACAAGTTCACCGCTCGTTACGTTAGTATACCGACCGAAGGTAACTGTGGTAGTCCAGATTATTTCTATAGGCGGTAGTAGTGTTTATTGGTGTGATTATAAGTTAGCGGTATGGCCTAACGGACATTTTTAGTCCGCCAGTCTGTAAGTGTGTGTATGTATGTATGTGCGTATGTGTCAAAAAAAGTTTTTTTTACTCACTACAGCAGATACCCCTTAAGATAGAGACAAAAAGGCAAAAACTTGTTCTCAATAGTAAGATCTGTCTCACTTGTTAATCAGTAAAAACACGTTGTCAATAGAAAGGACGTGTTTTTCCCAAAAACTTTATCTTTAACCTATTCATGCCATGTAAGGGTCCAAAACTATTTTCACTTGAAAATAGTGGGGTCCAGAAATACGAAAAACCTTTTTGAATAGTGATAGGTGCTTCCATCGCAGTGCTAGAAGCTGCTCAAGTTTCACCTTCCAGTGCTTAATACAATTCTCCTAGAATTTTTACAATAGTCCAATTACGTGGAAAATGTAGTCAAAGACGGTCTAAATTAATAGGTTTTAAATGTTTTCAATAATATTGCAAAATAACATATCAAAATTTCATTTTTCATCGTCAACGTAAGCTGTTCCTGGCAGCACTGCTCCATCGGAATCCAATCAGGTTAATTGTAATAAATTCAGTTCTAGAGCTAATACTTGTATCTATTAGTGCTCAAATGAAAGGTAATAGTCACATTTATTAGCCTTACTTCTTTATGGCAGCAATTCTTGCTTAAACCAAAAGTTATAGCTGTTTAAAAACGTTGTTCTTCACAAACAACATGGGCATGAATGGGTTAACTTAGGAACCATTCATAAATTTCGTAACGCAAACTGCTCAAAATTGACTCCTCCATCCCCCCTTGTAACAAATTGTCACTATCCTCCCTCTCCTATTACGTAACGAATTCTTTGAAAAAACATGTCACGTAACGTTCTAGCTTACTTTCCTTCCCCCATATGTCACAATTTTTCGCATCCTCTGCCCCCTACAAAACGTTACGTAAGTTATGAATGGTCCCTTAGCCGTGTTGATGTTAAGCGGGGATTATCATATAGACGGTCAGAATTATAATGAATCTTCGCGCGTCGTGAGAAAAGAGTTTTCATATAAGGACTTAAACTTTTTTGTTCATTTTGAAATCTTTATTAACCCTTAAATGCGCAATGTTGTTTTTAAAACAACATCTCGAAAACCATCTCAAAATTATCATAGTAACGTATTAAAGTTGTGAAATAATTTTCAGAAAATTTGAAAAAAGTTGGTTTGCGCCTTTAAGGGTTAAATTTTTTCGCTCAAAATATATTTGTTCATTTGGGAAATATCAACGAGCAAAGTCTACATGTTTTTTTTAAGTTGGCCTCTCTGATTGCAACAGAAAGGTAATTTGAAGTTCTTCAATGTAAACCTAAAAAAATAAAAAAAATAAACGTTTTTTAAAGCAATTTTTATCTAAAAATGAGTAAAAAAATGATATTTTGTTGTTTTAACCAAAAATAAAAAAATAGGCTTATTGAAGATCGTGAAATTACCTTCAATTGGGTATCAGTATCATGAAAATCGACAAGGCCGATATGTCAACTGAAAAACCATGTCGATATTTTAACGAAATATTTTTATGCATATCTATAATAAAGTCTTTAAAACAAAAGAACTTTAAGCCTTTACATGGAAACTTTTTTAACCACGCGCAAAGATTCACTATGATTTTGACCGTTTATATGATAATCACCCCTTGATAGTACCTAATGATTGCATGTATTCGACAGACACACACGAATATAAATTGAAATGAATTGCGTACAAATCGAATATCTCTGCTGGTGATACAACGATTCTAACCATCCATAGCGTTTTTATTTTAGAAAGGTATTCTCAAATGAACTGGTCAAGCGGAAACTATTCCAAAGTACTAGCGTATCTGAGGATACAATAATACTACAACCTACTGGCGAGTATATCATATAAAGTTCGTGAATTTTACAAATAAAAGAAATAGTATCGAAGCAAGCTGCTTTCTGTTATATTTTAATTATTGTGTTTGTGGTATTATGCGCCATTTACGTTGCTGTAAAATTATCTTGGTATTCGTATTTTAACGTGGACAGGCTTTAATTAGTTTACATAGTGGTTTTTGGAATTCCCAAACTCAGTAAAAGGTATGACTGTTTGAAAAGAAAATTATTTGCCATTTTCGTTTGATTGACTTAATTCAAATTGCCGAGATTTCACTTAAGTTAGTGTGTGTTATCGTTTACCAAAATTATTACTGAGAACTCGGCTGTTCGATGCCCGGATCGATTCTCGCCTTTTTTATTCGCTGACCTCGATCAAAAAATTAACTGAACAGGCCACATACAAACCACATACTGTGGTACACTAGAAGCGTTTTCAATTAGATAAAAAACCACATAAAATTGATTGATTCGATATTGATATTCTGGAAACAGCTACGTAAAGTTTAATATTTTCCATTGCTTTATGATTTAAAACAGCCATTGCATACGATCATTGTCAAGGGCGACTAATTCACTAGTGTCCAGAGGTTCTGATTATTCCAAAAACTGATATTATAAAGGCTATGCATTCGCTACATTATTCTAATATTTAACTAGAACACAAACACCGACGAATGGTTCAACATTGTAGTATCAAGGAATGCTCACAAAAAATTCCGAAAGCTCTAGCTCATCCTGATTTTCTCCGTGAAAAGATTCAGTGTCTGGGCCAGATTGAATCCTTAATCAGTTAAAAATCGTTCACCATACTATTTAACAACATAAAGATAATTTTTCACGTAATCGTAAAATATACTTACCGGTTTTCTATCGAGGTCCCCGTGCAACTCGCCAAGAGAAGGTCGCTTCATGCGTCGTTTCGAAGTACGATAGTACTCCAAACGAGGCAACGGTTCCCTGAAAACACACAAATCCATCAAAACATTCATACGATATGGTTGAACGATCAGTCATTATATGTAGTTCATAAAAGTTAGTACTCGATCTGTACCTAGTTACATTGCACATCACCGTTCCGACATCTAGTACCACACTTTTCTTCCGCCCTAGTTTCTTATTAAGCATGCTAATTCCACTGAGCACTCTTCCGAACTGTTTTATTTCCGTTGGATGCGCGGGTAATCGTACAACTATCGAAAAATGCTGCTTGCGTATTATTAGCTAAACACAATGTCTTGTCACTTGCAGCTGTTCCCATCGACTGAATAGTATGGGATCGTAAATTGCTTGAGACTACTGAAAGTGTTGCGAGATTGCTCGCATCATTTAAGTATTCACTGATCGACGCAACGTAGCATGATTACCGGATAACAATCAATACGATAAGAGTTACAAGCTGATAGCGGTCAGATTGGGTTGCTTATGCTGGATGTAAAATGCGGCAGTAGGAGACTACCAGTTAATTCATAATTCTGGAACGCAATTGCAATCTAATTTTACCGGCAATTAATCACAAATGGAGTTGCCTTTCGATCATGTTGCAACTTATGCTAATCGCGATAGTAATTAGAATGAATCAGATTACTAGACGTCTGAAGTAATTTATAAGTGAAATGACGTTATTTGACCTTACATGTGACACGGACGCTGTGGTCGATAAGATATTGAACCAAAGATTAATCAGTAATGTATTTTTGTCCCGGAAAGGATAATAAGCACAGAAATGTATTACAATAAACCTTGTTGTAGATTATATTATATCTTTGTAAAATATAGCGACATTTCACGGCCCAGATACCGGCGGCTTTTTTAAACAAGTTGCCGACTAATGAATAACGCATGCGCTCGTCCTAGCCTCCGCCTGCTGGTTTATTATTCTATCAAAACAAATAGCGGCAATGGTGGCTCCGAATTGAATGTATCATGTGTGTCATTTCGTGGATTGGTATGATGGTAACGATTGCCGAAGCATGTGGCACGATTTATCCGAAAAATACTAGTTCCAACCTCAACCTGTCTGGTTTTGCGCAAATCTGTCTTATGGGTCTTATCGTCAATAATGGCATTATTCGCTGTATCGTACAAAGAAGCGCGATAACAGGTACAGCTAGCTGCTCAGGTTGACATTACAATTCAATGCAACGCGTAGAAAGTGCATCATCTAGTAGAATCCGTAATAATCATATATGACCTTCATTTGGGTGCGTTTACACGTATTTGGTTTCGACAGAGGTCACTCTTTGCATAACGCACCAGTTCTGGTTGTTACCGGATCATTCAATTCATTATTTGCTACCAAATGGAACGTGCTCAACGTTTTCGCCTTTGAAATGCGTCATATTTTTTTTTATTAGATATGTACGACGAAATTATCAGCAAATTTCTGAGGTCCAAAGCAGTAATATGGATAAATCTAGGCCAGACTAAGCCAGAAGGGGTTTCCAACAGGGAATAAATAACCTTAATTATATTGGAATGAAATTATAATTTATCAGATTTTTCCCTGTAATTTTCATGAACTGAGGGATAGCCAGAAACGAACGAACCTCGGTCGCATGTTGTGGAAATAGAACACTGTTATATTTCGTCGTGTGGGTTTTATTTAATTAAATAAAATATTTAGAATTATGTCAATGAAAAAATTTTGGTATTTTTAGTGCAAAGAAAAAGTAAATAAAACTGTCCAAAATAATTTAAAATGCAACTATCACCATAACAATCGATTATGAGTTGATATTTTTCAATATTTGGTTTTCAAAATAAAGTTACTTTATATCGAGGTTGCTTTATAGTGAGGTATTACTGTATACGAAAGAAAACCTTTAAAACAAGTTATTCTCACATTAGTGTATTTGATAAATCTCTTCTGATGTTTGGAAATAATAACATAAACATCCTATGCAATGTGTTGGTCTCTAAAGCTTACAAAAGAAACTTATATTTAAGAGAACTGGTTTTAAGAAAATTTCCTAAGTATATATTTATATCTTGATATACTGCATTCATGTAGCCTTTACATTTTCAACAAAGTTGTATAAAATGACCTTATTTTTGATGATTGATAATTAATTATAGGAGATTTATTCACCAAAAATATTATATCAAACTATGAGCTTTTCATGTTGGAAAACTTCTTTGAAGTTGTTAAACCTTCAAAGTGGATAGTTTCGAAATTAAGTGATTTTGACTGTTGGAAAAGTTTTCCAACATTTATTCCACTTTAAAAGTGTACATTCTTTGACATATTATACAAGAAAATAATCTATGGAGGTTTGAAAGGTATTCCATGTTGATTATTCTCGTTTGTAGACTGAAATGGTATTTGTTAGACTACTTATGATTCTGAAATTTCAATAAGTTATAAAACTTTCATTAAATTTTAGCATTTTCGAAAGATTAACGATTATCATCAACAACCCCCCTTCAGACCGAATTTTTGGCTGCGCCATTGGCGGCTTCCTAAATTAATAGATGCATTTAAGACTTCTTGTATGTTGCAGATCGAGAATGTTTAAGGATTTTCATTAATTTCTCTAACAAAGATTACAAAATTTGAGTAAACAAACTTTTTCAAATAATATTGTGAATATTATAAAACACTTAAAAAGTGGTGAATGGAGAACAGTGAGTCTGGGTATGCACGGTGCGCAAACTAGGCGCGATGGAGGATCCAAGACATGTCTTGAATCATATACAACAGGAACAACGTCACATTTTGCTTCAAGCTGTGCTCAACTCCTATTCGACAGTTTTCACGACGACACCCGCGTTAAGGCTTAGTAAGGCAAAACCGGTGTCAAAGGAGGTCAATTGTGGTAAATCTTGCAAAATAGAACACGTGGCATGAAAGGGCAGACTGTTGGCAACATCTCTGAATTTTATTAAAATGTTTGATGCATTGTCTCCATTTTTAGATACAAAAATATGTGACACTGAAAAACCGTCAACTTACCCCGGCCTCGGGGTAAGTTGGCGGTATGTGTAGATACGTAAAAAATTAGCAATCAAATGAAGAATAAAAGACCTAAGAGGTCCTATTGGAACGTGCTGAATGTCTTTTCAAGAAAACTGTATATTAACAGACATTTCCTATTATATTTCAGTCTCAATACCCCGGCATTTTGACTTTGACACGTACTCCCATATTCAAAAGCAATTTTTTGAAATTCTTTAGGTAATTGTCCGAAGTAAAGTAAGTGCAGAAGACCTGCATTAACGAGATATACAAGAAAAAGATTTTCTTACTTTGGAGTGAATTCTAGAAATAAACATTTTTGATGACTATTTTTGCAACGTAAATAGTACCGCCAACTTGCCCTGTGAGCAACACCGCCAACTTACCTCAACCGCATATTTTATAAAAACTGTTCAAAAAATAACTTTTGTTCGTGAAAAGATGTAATATCTATACAGATACTGAAAGCTCTTTGAACGCACTATCGAAAAATAAAATCATTCGGGAAATAGATTACAAATCACTCTAAATAACTCAGAGTGTTTAAAATATAGGAAATTTACTTGGTGTACTCGAAAACACAGTATCGCCCACAACGTCTACAAAACAAAATGTTTTGCAACCAAAACACAATGGATAATGGGTTTCAAAGGTTAAACGTGACTTTTTTCCAAAATGTGGCCACAACTGCTCGGCTCTGTAGTACTAGGTCACTAACAGCGATTCAATGTCTCTTTGGCCACATTCGCCACCATCATCGGTTCCGGAGCTCCGGCGGATGTATCCAAATAACAGTCACATCGGTTTCTCGGAGATGGCCTAACCAAACTTGGCTTCAAACGAAAAGTGTTTTATTCCCGTAGATGGCTTTTAAATTTCATCCCGATCCGACTTCCGGTTACGGCGTGCGGTCACAAAGTAAATTCCAAGTCAAACCGATACTCCGACGAAAGCAAAAAAGGTAAAAATTCCGCTTAAATGTCTGTCAAACAACTTACATTTGCAGTTCTAAGCCCCTGACGGCCTACCGAAGTTTCGTTGACTACATTGACCACCATCGACGGTTCCGGAAGTGCCCCGGGAAAGTGACCACCTATTAAAATTAACAAACTCACATCAGTTCATTGTGGATGGGTGGGCCGATATTCTTTAAACTTAGTCCAAAATGAAAGGTATATTAATCCCACAGACATTTATAAAATTTCGTGCATATCGCTTGTATGGTTCCGGAAATATAGAGTGAAATGTCCCGTTATATATGAAATTCCCAGAGAACTGAATTGAACATTTTTTTCAAAGGGGGGACCTCATGAAATTTCAGAAATGGAATTAGAATTTTTGATGCCAAATATCTTTAAAACACCTGAAACGTCGAGATTTTATGTTATCTCAAAAAATTTTATGACTAAGATCGACTTTTTGGGACTTGGAATTTCGCTCTTTTTTCCAATTTAATATTACCGTGGCTGTTTCGAAATATTTTCGAAAACATTTTATGGTGTTAAGACCATTTGGGCATAAAATATCCTTCCTATACCTGGTGCGAACATTACCCGAGCTGAGTCTTATAATAAATTGAAAACTAAAGTTTATGTTGTGATGTTCGGCAAATGATTACTCAGGTTGCTGTCGTTTTGGTCGTTTTAACGGTTAAAGAATCAAACTTGGAGAGCAGGAAAATTGTTCTATGATATCAAACAGAAAACTATTGCTCCTATCAGTGCGAGTAAATTGAAAGCTCATTGAGATGTTGAAATTTTTTTGATAAGAAGATATGTATTCACTTTGATGTTCTACCAAAGAAATATAAACAAAGAAAATTCTCCTAAGAAACGTAGAGTAGACAAGGATAGCAAAATGAGATCAAAATTTGATGTCATGTTTAAAGAATCTAGGGCACATTCCCGCGTTCGGGGACAACGTTTGCACGCATCATGCAACTGTTAACAGCTCGTCGTTTGAAAAATCCTACGATGTACGCTAAAAGAGCTGAATTGAATACTTTAAAAGTTCTAACACAACGTTAAAATTGTGGATTCGTTGTTTTTCAGGTTGTCATTTAATTCTGAGAGGTGAAAATGTCGCGTTAGGGGACAACAGAGCAAAATATTGATTTTTAACCTACACTTGTTTTTATCAAAAAACCTGCTCTATCTCAATCTTTAGAGCATCCATTTGTTCTAGGAATTTGATCATTGATAGTCACAGAACAATACTGTTTACTTAGATTTTCGAGTTTTCATGAAAATTTTTCCACGACCGAAGCAAACGCTGCGTTAGGGGACAACACCAAAATGAACACAAACGGTCGCACATGAAGTGTTGTCCCCTAACGCAACTGAAGTGTTTGCTGAAGCTCAAACAAAGCGATGTAGGGTGATGAGCCTATTTTCACCATATTAAGCAAGGTGCCTCACTAATTCGGTAATTTCTTGCCTTACAATCAATGGAATGCGTAAAAAAATACATCAACCGCTTTGCTTCGTTGTTAAGAACCAATATAATAACACAAATGCGTTGAAAACAGTAAATTTCTCGTGTTTGAGCACAATGAAAACTCGAATCGAGTGCCCCTATTGTTGCGCTACCATTTGACTCAATACGGTGAACAAAGATGGCAGACACTGCTCTAACCAACGGCTTTAAATGGGTAGGGTGATAATAGAAACATGGCGCAAATAGGCTCATCACCCTATATTACCTCTAAACCTGTAAATATCTCAAAATAAAGATTTGAAATGCCAAACTAGCTGTATTTATAGTTTTACCTTTATGTGTATTTGACAAATGATATTTAGGAATCAAATTAACCCATTATTGCCCAACCTACTATATATAGTAGGTGCTAAGAAGAACTCCTATTACTAAAACAATAACGCAGACCAGGCATTATCAATGAGTTAATATTGTTCATATACTCTTCCAGAATATGTTTAGAGAAGTTAGAGTGGTTAAACTGGTGTTTATGTTTTGTTTTCAATCAATTTTTCCTTAAGGGGTTACACATTTTTGTCAGGATGAAAAAAATCGAATTTTTGTAAATTAGATATTCTGAAACTACATACGCTGAGGAAAATTTTCTCAAAATTTCATTAAGATCGGAATACTACATCTTGAGTTACAGCTATTCAAAGGCCGCTACCCATCGACCACTAGTAGGCAGCGCGTAGTGTTTGATACGCTAGACCGTTGACTCGCTGCACCGACAGTAAAACTCGATTATCTCGGAGTTGTATTTTGTTGAAAAGTTCATTCGCGGCGATCACGATATCTCAAGAGCCAATTTATCGATCAATCTGAAATTTTCACAGGTTGTCCCTTATTATATCAGCTACTTTAAGTACAGAAATAATTATACTGGAATGACCACATCATTTTTTCCGATCGGAAAACTTAATTTGTGATGCGCGTGAAAAATAAGTTGGGCAATAATGGGTTAATATTGATTGAGAACAGGACACACCGCATACCACAGTGTGGCCCGGTATAGAAGAGATTGTAGACCACAATCGCCACTTTCTAATGGTTCGAAAAAGGTGGTTTCAAGTAATTTTTATTAAGTATTGACATCGGAAAATATATGAAATAAAATTAACTGTTTATTAGGGAGACTCAAAAATTTTTTATCGTTGTTGACCAAATAAGTTTTTTTCAAGTAATTTTGGTGCGCTGGCTTTGTTTTTTGACATTATAAAATCTTGAAAATAAAATTGGCTGTTGATTAGGGTATATCAAAAAATCGTCATTAGGGTGGTTCAATATTTATTTTTTGTTGCGTTAAAAATAGACAAATGTGACTGAAGCAACTCAACAAGGCTGTCAAATGATTATTCTTTGAACTTTGGAAACCCAGCGAATGACCACATATCTTACTTGTAAAAAATTTCAATCCCTCTTAAAAACTGCACAGCATTTGAAGTTACAGAATAAATTCAAAATGTGCTGTGCTGAAAAAAAAGCAGACGACGAGACACTCTTAGGGGCCATGCATAAATGACGTAGCATTTTGGGGGGTAGGGAGGGTATACCAAATTTGTGACGAAGTGTGACGAGGGGGAGGGTAGGGTCAGAAGTTGTGCGACGTAGCATTATGTTTAAAACCAATTGTTTAGAGAAAATAATTTAATGTTCCTCCATTCCCAAGAGAAATGAATTTAAATTCAACTTTTGATGCGGTTTTTCATGAGGTAAATTTTACGATTCGCGGAATTACAAGTTCGCAAAAATACGAAAAGATTTTGTATACGGATTTAACTTGCTACATTAGTTAGCTATTGTTGCTAACTAGTAGACTTAGTTTGGAGCTGAATTAAATTTTCAGTTCGGATTCAACCAAACAAAATTTAGTAATTTAGATGAACGTGTGGTTCTTAGAATCATTGGTAGCTGCACGATTGTGAACTGAGAGAACTTGTCTTCATGCTCCCCTTAACATTTAAAATTCAAAACAAAATTATCAACACTATATTTGTTATGAAATGGGCTTATTTTGCACGCAATTTGCTGTTATAATGAAAATGTTGATAGAAGTCGTCAAACATTTTGAAAGGACATGAATTTAAAATAATTGAAAAACATATGTAATTTTTTTTCATCACCCGGTCGCTTTGCATGGGACGAGGGGGAGGGGGTAGGTAAATGCTACGTTATTTACGAGGGGGAGGTTAGAATTTTGTGACCAAATGCTACGAGGGGGGAGAGAGGGATCAAAAATCGCCGAAAAAAAGCTACGTCATTTGTGTACGGCCCCTTATGTAACAATCTACCCAACTTTTAACTGCTCCCGGCTTATTATCTCCGAATGACTTCCGAACCCATCAAATAAAGATTAGGAGAAATAAAAACCTAGACCGTTTAGCGATGATGCATTGTAAATAGGATTTTTACGATCGGTAACATAAATATATAGAAATAACGTGAATTACCCACCTGGTCAGGTAGCTGCCATAGTCAGAATCAGTCGAAGAGACAGTGCGATTATCAAGGTCTAGCGTCGTTTCATTGTAATTGCCGCTTATGGTGAAAGTAGCCGCATGCTGGTTGTTATTGTTTTTATTGTTGTTCCTGAAGTTTCCCAGAATGCGATTGCTGATGCGAGTTATCGAGAAACGGTCCACCTTCATCGTGATTGTTAAGTGATGATGATGTGTGATGCACTAAGATCAATCGATTGTCCGATTTGATAAGGAGAGGACTCGAAGACGTTCAGTAAACTGGACACATTTCACCTGAGGGTGGTAGAATTGTATGACGCTATGATGAATGGTACTCCAGAGTGAAATCGATTGTTATTGAACGTAGATGAGGCATGTGTAGTGATTATTTATTAATTCGATGTAAATTAGCACTAGCTTATTTTGTTCTTGGTTATTTCTGCTTATTCTTTGCTGCTCGGAAGCGCTCGTTGATATCTATGGGGGTGGTTGTTGTGGTTGCTCGTTAGGGCTCCCGCGTGACGTACCTGCGATCGATCGATCGTTCGAAAAATACTCATAATGCTGAGGGGCAGAAAGCGGTATTACAGATAGGCATTGTTCGTTATGATGATGTCACGAAAACGGAGATGAGTTTGTGATGTATGTATTTGGTGTCCGTATGATAGCCTATTTATAAAAAAACATTTTCGCTAATCGTAAGGTAAATGTTAGGATAAATAATTCACGATACGTAGCGGGATGATCTTACAAAGATTGCCTCGTGACATTCTGTTACCGCACTGTACAGATTGTGTTCGCGAGGATGTACTCGTGTCACTTATGAAAGCTTGGGAGTAGTGACCAATATTCAGTACATACGTACTAAAATTATATCATGCGGGCCGTAAAATGCGAGAACATTTATCACTTTTCAAACGTGGATCGCATAACTTTCTGGAAATCAAGTAGATGTCATTGTTTGTATTATTATTTACCCTTATTTGATAGGGACAATTCATAAATTATAGTTCCTCTTTTAGTACGTAACGAATTCTAAGAACAATTGTTTTCTCCAGTTGAAACAGATTACGCAACACTTGCTCGTCTTTCCCTATATGTCTTAACGTGTCACATTTTATAATACTCCTTCCCTTCTAAAAGTATTACGTAATTTTTGAATGGTTCCATAGAGTTGCACATATTTGCCGCTTTTGATAGAGTGTATCAGGGCATAACATGGTCGAAATGGCAGTAATTCGAAATTAACGATAGTTCTTATATTTGTTTAGATTCTAGCTTACAGATCGAGAGATAATGGTATTCATTGGAAATTACCATTTTATGTTCGGGATAGCCCCAGGAGCTACTTTGAGCCCGTTGATGTTTCTGCTTTAGTTCAATGACATGTAATTAGTATTGAAGGTTCCTCTTCGGTCCTTCGCAGACGATTTAAAAATATTTCGTCTCATCCACTCAATTGACGACTGCAGCTCCAACTACAGCTTGAAAACTTCTCTGATTGTGGTGTAGCAAGAACCGCGTAAGTGTAAATTCGAAGAAGTGCTCGGTGATCGAATTGTCACAAAAAACATTCTGGTCTGGTGCTCCCCAGGGGGCAACCATTTCGCCTGCCCTGGATTTTACTCGCCTGATATATTTACCTTTATTTATAAGGGATTGTGTGGACTGATCGAAAGGGATTAAGATCATTGTCAATTAAAATTTTTGTTCATAAGAAGATCATTAAATGACAAAAAAACCAATAGAAACTGATAGATCTTGAAACATATTTAGAAGCTACTTGGTTTTTTGTTTCGCTATTTTGTGTGAGCGAATCGTCTTATTGTAGGGGAGGCCGGGGCTAGTTAGCGGTGTTTTCAGTTTTCATTTTTTATCGTTTTTGTTTAGGTAGATCGTGCAAAACAGAAAACGTTACATAAAAGGGCCTGTTGGCACCATGTCTGATTTTTTTCAAAGTGGTTGTTACATTGTCTTTGTTTTTGTAGACAAACATATGTGACGCGGAAAACTTGCCAACTTACCCCAGCAGCCTCGGAGTAAGATGGCGGTATGTACGGGGTGTTAGCGGTACGCTAAAAAATAAGCAATCAAATTGAAATTGTATTGCTTTAGGTATCATAATTGAACGTGCTGGATGTCTTTTCAATACAAATATATATTAACCGAATATTTAAATTTGACAGCATTTTGACTTCGATGGAGGATTCATGTTGAAAAGTAAATTTTCGATATTTTTCAGACGATTGGACGAAGTAAATGTTTCTTAAATTGACGAGATACGTAAGAAAAGGATTCCTACCTTGGGTCGAATTCTAGAAATAAAAATATTTGACTAGTTTTGCACTGTAAATAGTACCGCCAACTTACCACAACCGCATATTTTATAAAAAAAAGTATGTAACAAATAACTGAAAGCTCTTTTCACGTACCGCAAACTGGGGTGACTTTGATCATCGGGGTGATTTTGATCACTCGAAACTTTTTTCGTAGATCGCTTATTAAACCAGAATAGTCTACCGAGTCATTTTAGTTTGAAATGATTTTTACTCTAAACTTATGAAATACTGGTTTGTTATACTTTTTGAGTATATTGTTCGGTTTTTGGGTACAAAAACTACAAAAAACCGAAATTTGACTTTACCTTATTTTTACGAAGCTTCATAAAGTGTCTATTTTTTTTTATTAAACTAATAAATCTCAGATTTGAGCAAGAGTAATAAATTACAAGCGAGATTTTATTTTCCTTTAGAGTGGGATGTACCAAATTTACTTTTAAGAGTTTGTTTATTTTAAATGCAATTTTTTGTGAAACTAGTTGGCAATTATTTTAAATTTTTTTAAGCTAAAACTCGCAACTTTTTTATTGTTCAATATTCCAACGTGTTAAAATGGATGAAACATTTTGTACATTGATAAAGCACTGAAATAAAACAATTTTAGCAGTTTTGAAGGTTTTCAGAATCTTTTATTCTAGTTGGACACAAATTATACGAATTTTGGTTACTCGAATTTTACAGTACATTGAACGCTTTGTATAATACTAATTAACATCTATTTAACAATGAGTATCTTTCCAGAATTAGTTTAGACAAAACATTTGAATGAAAAACATTGACATCAATAACTTAATGTGGGTGAACATGCAGGTTATCAAAGTCACCCCGGAATACGAAAAATTCAAAAAAATGTCTTGCGTCTAAAAATATGCAATGATTACTTCGAAAAGTGACCAATGTCACTATCGAAAAATAAAATCATTCGTGGAATAGACTTAAAATCACCTTAAATCACATAAAATGTTCAAAATTTTGAAAATTTACTTAGTATGCTCGAAAACACAACATCGCCAACAGCTTCTACAAAACAACATGTTATGTTTTTCATTACTTGAGGTATATACCAAGAGACAGCACCATATAACTAATATAAACTCTAGAAAAATGGAATCCGTTAACTTGCCAAAACCGTCAACTACTCCCTACAGTTACTGAAACAAGTCCCATATGATCAAAGTTACTTCGATGATTGAAGATACCCCGATTTTTTAATTTATCATTATTTAAATCATGTAGGATAGGATAGGATGCCCAGAAAACAGATTTTTTAATGATTTGTTTTAGAAACGTGAATTCATCAAATGTATCAGGAATCAGAACACAACTGCTGAAATGGCAAAAACCTGAAGTTTAATGAAATACTTTCGCTACGAAGGCGTGAAAAATACTGCTTATTAAAATTGAAGGAAAATATCAGCACCTCCGAGAGAGATATAATATATTACTTTTAGAGCCGTCTTAAGGCCCCTGGGCACTTTTGCAGTAACGGGCTCTTTTCGTTGAACAGGTGTAAGCAAAAATTTATGAAAGGAAACGTTAAAGTACGAGAAAAATTAATTACGATCATTTGAAAAAAAAATTAAGAAAATTGATTGAGTAGTTTTTCGGCAATCGTGATCACGGAGCAATCATTTTTAGTAAGACGACATTTCGAGATAATCGAGTTTAAAATTTCAAATTACTATTGGTCTTGGTAGACGAAGCGCGCTTGGAAGCGCTGTAACTTTCGATCTATTTCTCGGATCTCTATAAAAATTTGGAAAAACATTCTCGAGGGGTTGTACATTCAGATAAAGCAATAAAAAATAATTCGATTTTATGAAAAATGAAAAAAGTATTAACCCCTTAATAAAAATTTGCTTGATTGCTAAATTAGTCAATATATTCTCACAAACTGAGTTTTTTTGGATTCTGGAATGATTATGACTTTCATTGGTTTAGTTTTCTATAAAAATACACTGAGAAAAAAAATCAGTTTGGACAAGGAAAAGTTTTTTTCAAACAACTTTTTTTCCTTGAAAGTGCCCAACTTGAATTTTTGATTTTCATGTCATGATTATCTATCTTGGAACAAAATTTCATCCAAAACAAAAATGGGTTTTTTTTTGTAAATCGACTTTAAATTTTTGAAATCGATTTTTTTCAGTGTAGGATTCAATGAAGAATTCTTTCAATATTTTTATTTGAAAATTCGACTAATTTTGTGAAAATCACCCCTACAACATTTTTTTGTAGGATTTGTCATCTTTAGACTATAGCTTTTTGAAAAAAATTGGTAAAAAAAGTTTGGCCCTTTTCAAAAGACAGTCTAGATCATTTTTGGAAAATCAAAGTATGCAAAGTGGCTTTTTGTGACAAAGTCTTCATGTACAGAAAGTTTCATTAAAATCTGAGAGGGTGCTGCCAACTCCGAATACGATTTGGCGCGAAATTCGTCAATACCTAGCGGGATTGTTAGGCCCCCCTTGCCTTATTGTGCATGTAAAAAGTTTATACGAATCTATGAAGCACACCATATGTGACATTTCCGTATTATCTTACTTTTTCAATAAATTTTAGCGTCAGTTAATAGAATTTCCATGATCAAGCTCTTGCTGCATGCATAACGCTTTGTAACTAAGAAATCGATAGCCGCCGGGCCTGGCAGACCCGCGTGCCTTTTTGATGGTTAAGTTTAAATGTAAAAGCCATTGGAATATATGGAGGAAGTGCATGGTTATAAATTCCAGGGAAATTATACATGCAAGAAGATCTGAGTTCATCTGATTTATTGACAAGTGACTCTATCATGCGCACGATCTCCGAAAAAAGCAAAATCCCGGACACCCTAAGGTAGAGTTACTATAGATTTCAATGGTAAAGACATATTGTAATGGCTATAAGATAACAGGGCATTCTAAGGCTAAAAATAAAAGATTTTGCGTGGTGTTTCCCTAAATAGCAGTTACATAATCAAGCAGTAACCTGACAGAATTAACATGTAATAATCTGACCTTCATAGTTCCATGGCGTTGTTTAAGGTTGATGAGTGCTTTGGCCAAGAGGGAATGCAGAAGTAGAGACCGTCCACCATTTGAACGTTGTCTTGACCAGGAAATATCTTTGTATTCCATGATGAGTTTAAGGTGGCTTTTGTGAACAAAGCGCGAAATTTTCTATTTCTTGATTATTTTTGACAGGTTTAATCTGAATCGAAGCTTTAGTTGCCAAACTTCGTTAACAAGTAGGCGAGAGTTGCCATTTTAAAGGATTAAGTATAATAAAGTATATAGGGTAACATGGGGAGACTTGATCAGGTTTTCAGCTAAACCTGCATAAATCTCTAAAAAAGCTTCCAATCCTTCCAAAGTCATTGAGATATAATGTGCAAAGCTATTGTGCGTATTCAGGATTTTTTGCAGAATTTTTAGTTTACTTTTTCAAAATATATAAAAGTTTTTCTATGATCATTTTTTTTGCTCAACTCCTCACTGCGGAGATAAAATAAATAAATAAATAGTAAATATTACCACTTGGTCATGTCTCCCCATAAAATCTTCCTCAAGTCTCCCCAACATTAGTTATTGCGTTTAATGTCGTGAAAATTTTAGTACTAACTATTACAATGTTCCGATTTATGCAATATTATTTCCCTAGTTCATAACGAATAAAATAATGTATGAGTACTTTAAAAGTAATTATTAGTAGATAAGATATATCCATATAAAGTCTGTTTAAAAATTACATCATTTAACGCAAATTTATTAATTACGGAATATTTTCTATAAGGAAAGATATTTCATTCCAAACGTTTAAAATTACCTTGAGAAGGCCAAAACAACTTTAAAATTAAATTTTTGAAATTTTTTTTAAGAACCTTATAGAATACGTCATAGCCAATAATAGAATTTTGCGCTTGGTCAAGTCTCCCCTTGTTCCCCTATCACAAATTCTAAGTCTCACAATGCCGACAAAATATTGAATATTGACAAAATATTGTTGTTGATTTTGACCGCTGTTCGTTTGTATTGTCGTTGATTTTTCAGATTTTCCTTGCCATAGGCCTAAAGTTATCCTTGCTCTCAATTGAGTGCAATGGCTTTAAATTTTTATAACTTACTCAGTAATCTATAGCTAATTGAATGTCGTTAAAAAGTAAAAAAGAAAATGTATTAGTCGAAACAAAAAAAGAATAAAAAGGAACTGATGGAAACCCATCATCAGCGGTGGGTAGTCGCTGTAGGTAGGCAAAGCCACCACCTTACACATAGTAGCAAACCCACTAACACTGCAAGAGCAATGGTCTAATAAAAATCTACCTCGGCATTCGAAAGGCAAACAGAGATCAACAGCAGCATTTCATTGGTGCTGTAATCAGTGATGCCACAAGCACAGATTTATCTGGAAAGGTACAGATTTTTGAAACATTTTTGGTACAGATTCTGTACGGTACAGATTACAGATTTTTATTAAAAAGTACAGAATAGTACAGATTTTTTCACATGACAGCAAGGTAAAATAATTTAACCCTGCGATGCATCCCAGTAAACAGCAGGTAAACGTTGAGTTAGGCAGCAGGGATGGCAAGAATCTGAAGTGGAGCTGGTACTGATTGAGCTTGAACTGAAGTTGACATTAGAATGCGATTTGCGAGAAACCTGCTTCCAGCAAATGCAAGGGATGATGTCTAAGTGAAAGCCGAGTGAATCTTCTCGGAGTGCATACGTTTGCTCTGACCTTCTCCATTTGAATTCCTGCAAGCAGGTTTCTCGTATCCTACTGATATTACCAGCCCCATCTCAGCTTCTCGCCGCCACCCTGTTGGTCACCTTTGGTTGCAAACAAAGTGGGAGCGAAAATTTGAGCTGGATCTGATATTGGATTTACCCAGTCACACTCATCCGGAATTCTAACTGGTTTCTTGCGTAATTCCAGCTCAAATAAAACAACCGAGTCAGAGCGTCTGGTTTAACTTCCCCGAATGAAAAATATGTAAGACAAAACGATATTTATAAAACAACCTTGTTATTGTTTGGGTACAGAATCCGGTACAGATTTTTCTATAGAAGAGATAGATTTTTTAACTCCCGGTACAGATTTAATTGTGGCAACACTGGCTGTAATCGTCGACAGATTTTCAGTGGTGATCTTACGTGACTTCTCTTTTGTCGGTTCTCATGGTAAATAGGGACAAGTCTGTCTTTACCGGGAGACATGTTGGTAGACTTGAGCGATTCGTAGTAATGCTGCCTAAGCTCGACTCTTGCTAGTAGAAGACAAAAGATTAGTCCGTAACATTTTAAGCCTGTTTCTAAGATCCTGCCGCTTTTAGTTTTCCGATTTATATAATTCACATCCTTGCTCTCACACGAGTACTATGGCTTTAAATTTTCATAACTTTTCCTACTCAGTAATCTCTAGAATTGAATGTCATTAAAAAGTATAAAAGACTACATATTAGTCTAAATAAAAAAGGAAATAGTCTAAAGTTAAAGATTGTCCAATTTATTGGATTGGAAATGTACACCATTTAAATGTGCAGGATAAGTTTGGTTTAACCTTTTGAATTCTTCTGATGAGCATATAACAGCCACCTTAATCGCGATATAGACGTTAATTCCAAAAATGCAAAGGATAATTTCATTGTCAAATAAAGAAACCTAGTGAGAATTATACGAGTACGCAATAGAATTGTGCCCTTTTAGATTTGTTCAGAGCGTCTTGATAGTGAGCAGTACATATAATATTTTTGATATGATGAAACTGGTCGGAGTCGACATCCAACTTCGGAGAAAGCCACATATTCTCTTCCAATGAACATTTCAATCCACTGAATCTCGCCGAATTTAAGATCAAGCGATATAATTTTGATTCTAAGCACGCATATCGCTTAGAAAGATTATTCTTGTTCCATTTGTGCTGTAGGAATCGAAATAACGGCTCTTTGTAATATTTCCGTTTTTGTACAATTTTGTTTTGTTGAAATAGGTATTTTTAATAAAACATTCACGAGACGTTTTGTACACTCGTTTATTATGACCGGCATTGGATGACGTAGAAAATGAATTGAACGATTTTATCTACCTACTCATATGATATAGCCACACCAGTAGTTAACTAATAAGCCTGACTGCTTTTTACCCTACCGTGTCAAAGTTTAATCCCTGTCAAAGTTACTGGTTTGCTAAGATGGAAAAGTCATCCTTCGTAAGGGAAGTGGCTCACATTTTGACTTTGCAGTCATCGTTTGGCCGTAAGCTTGTTTGACTCCAATATATATATATATATATATATATATATATATATATATATATATATATATATATATATATATATATATATATATATATATATATATATATATATATATATATATATATATATATATATATATATATATATATATATATATATATATATATATATATATATATATATATATAATCTACTGTATCGATTTTGTTGACTATTTTCGACAAGTTTAAGACTAAGAGAAACGGAAGCAAATTGAAAGACAGATAGGTTTTCTAGAGCGAATCAGTTATAAACTTAGAACGAGAAACTAGGACTAGGCAGGCCCATATGGACATGATCGAAAAGAAATGTGAAGAATCCTTTGCCTTCTGCTGGTAGGAGTTAGGCTTTCTACCCAAAGCTACCGCATGGTCGTTTATAAAACCTAACTCATCATCATGTTTTACCGCCGATGCCAAAAAATACTTCACAAATCCTCACTTAGAACGACCATGCGATCATTCTTTACCTTCCGCTAGCATAGCCAACAAAATTAAAAATGTATAGTGTAGTCGTGTTAAATTCCGCCTGAGCCTTGGAAAACCAGGTAGTACATGACATATCCAGCAACTTTGATGAAAATGGTATTCCTCTAAATAGAATTCGACCAGTTAAAAATATTTGGTAAAAGTTTCCATGCGTGCAAAGTTGTAAATAAAAAGGGCTAAGGTTATTGGATGATTTGAAAGCTTTTTAGCGTCGAACGTCCGATCGACGGTTTATTTTTCTTTTTTCACCATCTGCATTCGAGTGACGCATAGAATCGGCAGGCCAAGCCTTTCTCATTCGTCATTCCTCTGGCCCCACCATGGGCGCCCACGAGTAATGGAACAAATGGTTAATTATGGTTTCAGACTACCAAAACGCTCCTCAAGACGGGGTGAAAGCGGGGAGGTTTGGCGCCACACCCGAAAAGGACCATTTGTTAGAGTTGTCCTGAATGAAACCTTAGCTCTACGTACGTCCTAGAAATTGGAATCGAAACAGTGCAAAGAAACGCCCATGTCCTCTTCGTGATAATTGTATGTTTGTTTTTGAGAGTTGAGATGTGAGTATCGGCGCTATAGATCATACATGAATGACAGGTAAACGAGAAATTCTAGAATTCAGGCAAAGTTGACTTGACTTCAATCAAAGGAAGAAGCGATCTCTAGTTCCTAGACTTACTATAAGCGGTAATGAATGCAGGCAAGACATACTTTTCTGTACGACTGTTTGAAATAAAACATCATTTCACCGTTTTTTGCTTTTCCCCATACCTCCGAGCGCGGATTGTTCGTACCATAACACGGTGCTACAGTGATTTTGTACTTTTCAACTGTCTTAGTATTGTTCGTAGATTTCATCAAATGCAATGCAATCTGAAAAGAACGCAATTGTATGCTGCTATGTTATGTTCTTTTGTCAAAAGTTCTGTGCAGTTTTGCGACAACAATATGAAAACAACAATAATTTTGAGATCGTTCATGAAAATTATGAAAATTGCTTGACATTTTCCTTAAAAAGAGTCTTTGTTTTATTAAAGATTTAGAGTGAACATTTAATTTCGGGTTTTGCTATGAAGTAAACAATAATTGTGAATAATTTACGTTACCGATAGCAACAGTGGAAATTTACATTGCATTCGATTGCAAAATTTATGTTCGTTAAAGTGTAGATACCTATCAAATGACAGCTAAGAGCTGCTTTCACAAAATCATTTTTATCGTAATTTATGGTAATCGCATCCTCTACGGAATTTGTTACATAATTGTTAAGAATACCTTTTAACAGATTGTGCAAAAATCTCTTTATTCTGCTGAATACAGCGGAAATAATTGACGTTGAAATCAGCTCGGCAACTTCAGCTGCCAAACATTTAGAAACGGTAGAAGGGTCGTCAAACGGTGGGATAACAAAATTCTCACAAGTTTCCTATCTCATGCCTCCACGCGAGTCTAAGTCTATTGATGACATTTGGTCCTTAGACCAGCGACGACTGGGTGCTATCAGCCTTCCGCCGATAGTAGCAGAATGAGAGGGTGCGAACAGATCTAGCCGAGAAAACATTGCCGTAAAAATGAATAGTTGATCGGAAATTAGCCCCAATACGACTAATCTGACTAGTATCTATGATCACGGGTCAATACGTATTGAAAATTCGCCGCGTCTGTTTTTATGAACCTAATTTCAAGCTCCAATCCAATTTCCAAACAATCCGATATGGAAAATAAGAAATACTTTCCTTGATTTATAACATCTCGCGCTATTTTTGCCTGTATAATGTGTTATCACACGGTAGTTTTCAAGCCAATAAATTTATCGTTGAGAAGAAGTAGCGAATTCTGTCCAAATACTGTTGCAATGAATAGTGATCCGGCCCATTACGCAGATAAGATTAGCTTTTCTAGGCAATACTCCCACGGTCGGCTGTGTGGAGTTCAAATTGCTTTTGTTTAGGGAACATAGTATACTCTCGGTAGCCGGCTGCCCAGAGTTTAAAAAAAACCAAAAACTAAACAAGATCTTCTCTTTTTCGAGTGATCGTGCACTCGAAGACTAACTAAACATTTACCTAATAAAATATGCTTTACAGGTCGCATCGCTTGCTTGGAGCGAATCCTAGACCTGATACCCTTCCAAACTACCAACTCCGCGACACCTATGGAAGAGTCTAATGAATCGTCGTCTTTCCGTTAAGTAAGTGGAGCATCAACACTTCCTGTCTACCTTATCCTTTATCCTTCCCCGTGAACGATGGAGATGGGGGCGGCCGGCAATGATGGCTATCATGCTGTTGAGGTTTTAATATGGGTCGGATTGGTATGAATTCTTACTTACCATTTCCTAAGCAACTCTTATTAGAAAATCAGCAGTCAAACATGATGAAGTCAGTGTGCAATCCGCCAAAATCATCGTCATAACGCAACGCAACGCAACGCAACGCAAACATTTAGAAACGGTAGAAGTTTTGTCGTGACTAACGACTTACCTTTCAATATAAGGGCCCCTTTCAAAATTCCGGAAAAAAAGTTGTGTAAGTCGTGGAACGCTTATATCTTTTGTTGTACTCAACGGAATTAATCAATTTCTTCCCACTTTTGTTGAAAATATGTTTGGCATTGCTGTTTTAAATTTTAGAATATGTGGGACATAACAACGGAAAACAGCTAAGGATAGGTGAAGTTCGGAACATAACCGGGGTGTTGACGCAGGATAATTATTTTGTGTATGTACAAGTTTTCAGTATAACCTTAAAATTTCTGACTAAAACATGCCACTTTTACTGATAATTCACTAAATTTAATTTTCCGATAACTGAATTAGTCAGCATTCTTTAAATTTTATCGGCAGAAATTTACCGATAATTATCAACTCTTATATTATATATTTTATGCGGAGACGTCAATAATAATTGTTTTACTGAATTCATTACCGTCGAGATACTATTCAAATCCCCAGAAAAAAATTACTGAACTCCGTTAATCAGATTTAATGTGTGAATTTAGCCGCTTGAAACAGATACAAGCAGAATTTTAATAATACGATACTTCAACGAATACTCCTACGTCAACACCGCGGTTTTGCCCCGGACATTACCCTCCCCTAGTTTTTTAGAAAAAACAACAAGACACGTTGTTACTTGCGTATATTTAGATATAGTTTTAATCTCATGAAAAAATTCTAGGAACAACACAAAATGACAGTTCTAAAGACGATCTTCCAAAATTGCTCCCCGCGGAAGACTTTAACTGCGAAAATCCTGCAGTCGTGAATTATTATCTGAGGCACCATGCTGACATGCATGGATCATTAAATGCATGAACCATTAAAAGTTCAAAAATGGTCAAAGTTCAAACCACCATGATAACAAGAAAACGCCAGATTTTTAATAATAAGTGCATTGATTTTTTAATTTTTTATTCACTGGTTCAAGCAGTAGTGTAGTTAAACTTCTACAACAAAGTGTTTACTCGAGTTAATCAGGTGGAAATTTCTCTTGCAATGCTTCACACTAACTTCAAAATCTTTAAACGTCCTGTTAACCCTAGAACGGTTTTGTGGGATATATTTGCACCCCAGAGCTATTTACAATCCCTGTTATTTCGTAAAGGTTTATTTTAACCATAAGCAATCTCTATCATAAATCAATTTGATTTTTAAGCTTCCATTAAAGCAGGGGCAAGCTATTTGTTTCTCTTGAACAAATTAACAGTGCCAGCTTAAAGTTTGTCTCGGGTACAAATGTACCCCAAACAAACCGTTCACGTTAGTGTTTTGTCATGTGTACATAATTCGGAAATCCCATACAAACTACAGACGCGTTGGTCCGGTAGCTAGACTTATCCGATAAGCTTAAAATTTGGAGTAAGTACTCCTGGTGGGACTAGGAATCGACTCAGGGGTGGGCCAATAGGGGTCATTTTTCTTGTCACTCTAATATACACTTCTAATCAATCTCTTTGCATCTTCTTTCTTTATTTGGAATTGTATGAATTGTTTTATTACTATATCCTAAATTAGATTTATACTAACACTCACTAACACAATTGAATATTCGCTCACATACGAACAAACACTCGTGGCCTTCACGATTACACAAACCTGGTCACAAACGCGAGCATGCAATTGCAATCATCTAAACATACTTACGCTCGCGATTTCGCCAACATTAAAACACCCCGGTAATTAAGTGAACGTTTTAGCACCTGTAAACTTACAAACTCGATCTCAAGCATTAACCTACCGCTTGCACGATCATGAATGATCCGGTGCGATCATGAATCAGGTCTCTACTCTCGGTCCTAGCAGCCCAGAATCATGCCTTCAGTTGGACCAATAAAAATGATGCTCATTTTCATTAGACAACATGCTCCATGGCGAGATGAGTGGGAACTCTGGTGATATGGGGAAACTGACTCTTCTAGCATCTGAACCATACACTAAAAATTAAGCATCAGTTTCATAGACCGCTTGCGATCATTCAATAATACACGCAAATATGTGAATATCCACATGATTATAAAATCGAATTTATACACGTGAAGTCACATACATACAGCAAACACGTTAATATACAAATGTTTGAGACCTTCGCGATCATCCACGCGACCATCCACGCAACATACACCCGCGATCTCGAAAACATGATAAGATCCTGGTGATAAGGTGAACGTCTCAGCGCTTATAAATTTTCAAACGCAGTCGCACGATCATGAATCGGTCACTCCCGGAAGACTCTATCCTTGGCATTAGCAGTCTATATCCATATTTTCAATTGTATCTACTAAAAAAGAAAGCTCTCATATCCACTGGACAACATGGCGACATGACCGGGAACTCTAGTGATATGGGATAACTCACTCTCTGTTAGAATGTGAACCGTACACCGAAAACTAAATACCAGAATGACAATTCGCGTGACCATCAAGGAACACACACGAATATGTGAATGGCCACACGATTACAAAATCGAATTTATGCAGGCGAAATCACATACACGCGAGCCCACGTAACAAACACGTTAACATACGAACGCTTAAGCCCTTCGCGATCATCCACGCACACCTACGCCCGCGATCGCACAAACATTACACCCCGGTTATAAGGTGAACGTTTTAGTACTTACGAAGTTTTAAAACCAGATCTCAAACGTAAACCTGCAAAAGTCGCGCGATCATGAATCGGTCACGTCCGGAAATCATTACTCTCCGTCCTAGCAACTTAGGTCCATCCATTCAGTTGAACCAATACAAAAATATAGCTCATATCCACTAGACAACACTTTCCATGGTGACATGACCCTAATGATATGGAAGAACTCAGTTTTTTCTAGCATCTGAACCGTACACTGAATAGTAAGTATCAGATTCATGGTTTGTGCGATCATCCAAGAACACACGCGAATATGCGAAGGGACACAGGGTTATGAAATCGAATTTATGCACGCGAGGTTACATACCCGCTAGCACACGCGACATATAAACGCCCACGCAATTGAACGCGTTAATTTATAAATGCCCGAGCCAACATGCAATCTCGATCATTCGCGCACAACTACGCCCAAGATTTCGCAAACACAAAAACTCCCCGATGATTCAGTGAACGCTATAGCACCTATAATCTGATAACGTGGTCTCAGCGCGCATAAATACACGCTCATTCCCGTACGATCGTAAAATCTCTACGCCCGCACATCTGAGCCGTACACTCAATATCACAATCGAAATAAAAGCTCGCTGCATTTGGCCTTAAGAAACCATTCATAAATTACGTAACGCTTTTAGAGAGAGAGGGGGTACGAAAAACTGTAACATATTGTGTCATATGGGGGAGGGGGGAAAACAAAAACGTTACGTAACATGTTTTACCGAAGATTTTTTAAGGAATCTGTTACGAAATAGGAGGGGGGATGGATAGCGAAATTTGTGACAATTCGTTACAAGTGGGAAGGAGAGTTAATTTTGCGTTACGTAATTTAGGAATGCTCCCTAATCCCTGTTTTGGTGGGCGACATTTCCCGTCTCGTCTGCAATTGTAGTGAGCGATTCTGACGGAGAGCCCTTTCGAGAACCCAGCTCTACAGTTCCAGTAGGACAACTTTAAAAAAAAAAAGAATGAACGAAACAAATGTGAAAACTGTATGTGAATGTACTCATTCGTTTAAAAGTCATTGAGCATTAAATTTCGCTGTTGTTATATTCGTTCGGAAAACTAATCTGTTCTAATGCAGAAGAAGGCTGATTGTATATTAAAACAGCTTGTCTAGTCTAGTCTAGTCTACACATACACAGCCAATACATGTAGGGATCCTGGAAAATTGCAGACGTTCACCTACAATTTTTCTTGTCAATATCAATGTTTGTGGTACGTATGATATGTGACACAATCATTAAAGCGGCCAGGCCCACTGTGCAGCGTACAAAGTGAAGATGATTCAAAATTATACGGCAATTAAATTTTTCATTTAATGAAGAATTTTATCAACGAACTATTTCAAACCTTGAATAAGGAAGAAACGAGGACAACCGTACCGACAGTTTCAATTTGATGTGGATTTGATAAATCGTTGGGAGTGACTTGGCTAAGAGGATTAATGTCACTCCTTTGATCCTTGGTTCCTGGGATTGGATGCGACAGAAGCTGATTATATATTAAAACAGCTTGTGAAACTAAACATGAAATCGATTTGTGCAACGTAACTTTTATTCTCGCAAATATATTGGACACTGTGACTTTAGTTTTGTAATTGTTACAATCGTGTTCGACGTTTATGACAATTTATCATATTTGGTTGAATGAGTATTTGTTCAAATTCAAATATATCTTTGAATTGTATGTCTGTGTGTGACGAAAGTATGTGCATTTATTTTTTCCTTATGTCTAATGATGATTCATTCACAAGTCTAAGAATAAAACGTTAAAACTGACGTTTGGTTGCCGCGTACCAAGAGGAATGGTGGCATGTTTTTGGTGAGCATTTCTAGCCAGGAACTGTATAGCGGAGCTGATACGATATCCTGAAAGAAGAAATAAATAACATGTTAGAAACCGGAACATATTTTATTTGCGTGGAAGAGCAGTGATCACTGTTTTCAGTTGATGTATTTTATTAGAAAAACCTGTATGATGACAATTACCTTTCGTGGAATAGGCATCGACATGACTATCAACGTAGAATTCTTCGAGTGTTCCAACAGCAGCTCTCGTAACCGTAACTGTCGATAAGTTTTTTCCGTAAGTTGATCCCGTTCTTCTTTACTCACAATTGGACTGCTCTCTTGATCTTCGACCATGATGGTGTTCATGAGCGACCGATGAGCGTTGATTGTTGTCTCCTGAGGCTTATCCGTGATGGTGACCATAGTGATGGAGACGTATTTGATTCGAAGCTTATCCAGCAGGGTTGCCATACTGTGAAAATATTTTATGGTGAAAATGATTACGCTAATAAATCACCTAGTTAAGCATTTACTTATTGCGTTCTTCCTCAAAGTTCGTCTGTTGACTGGCTAGAGCGAACACTCGGATTTGACAGGCAGACCATTTTGATCGACTTGCGATAATGTGAGGCAGCAGAATGGTGAGTCCTCCGTCGTCGTACAGCCACCACACATCGATATTTCCCGGTAGTTGCTTGTCTCTGAATATGTTCATTTCTTTGTTGTGCAGAATTGTGTTTGGATCGAGAATAACTAGAAATATTGTGGGTGGAATGAGCAATAACGTTGTATTTTACATGGGCAGGATGTACCTTCATTTAATGTGCTCATACTGCTTGTATTGCTGGCAGGAACGATTCCCGGTAAATCTAGGTTTGAATTTACTGGCATTAGTCCGCGGTTTATTTGGCGACCTACTGGAGAGGTTTCGACTGCTCCAATGGATGGGACACTTAGTGTCGAGGTTGATGTATTCAGTCCCGAAACCACTGGTATGAGATGAGAACTATCGATTCCACTAGGAAGCCGAAGAATTGCAAGAGCTAGACGGTTGTCAAATGTATTGCTGTAATAAACAAAATCAGGAAAAATTTGCATTACATTTGGTTCAACATCGTAACGATTAAACATTGATTATATTTTCATACTTACTGCAAGACATTATAGTACCGATTCAGTTCGTCGGAACTACACGTAAGCCAGTTGGTTTTGTATCCAACGAGCAAAATGTTTGGCGAAAGTTTACCGAAACCAGATGATTGAATCATTGCACGAACTCCTTCGTCGAAAGGTAGTCCATCTAGTATGTGATAGAATGCCTTTATTTTGGAAATATTTATCGCTTTCTTGCCTTCCTGCAGTAGAACGTTTCGTCGTTTGTAGGATAGTTTTTCTTCGACTACATTTCCAACGATCATCAGCGAGTGGTTCTTTGTAATTAAGTGCGCGAAATTCAACAATCCAGGCCGGTGCAGTGGATTTCCCGTCATTACCAATAACTGAGGATTGTAGTTTTTCACGTGTTCTCCGATTTGTTCCAAGTTGAACGCTGAATTGATTGCTGATTTGTAGGCAGCTGCTTGCATCGAGGATCCCCAGTTTACGTCCGGCTTACGGTAGATGACCGTCAGATACAGAATGAAGATAACTATCACTGCGACGAAGGTCGAAACTACGTCAATTAGGAACATTATTGTTATGCACAGAATGGACCCGATCATGCTCAACCATGGATGGTAGAATCGGAAGGTTGGACGCCAACCGAGTGGTGCAACGAATGAAGCGTGGAATGTGCAAAAGTTCACCAGAGCGTACGATGCCAGAAAGAAAATGGAGATCAACGGTGCAATCGTGTTTAGATCAGCAATCATCAGGAATGCAAAGGATACCAGAAATACAAGAACATAACCTCTGTATGGTTCCCCATGTTTGCCGTATCCTTTGGAGAAAAAGATGAGACCTGGGTAGATACGATCGACGCCAAGTGTCTGAATAAGACGAGGTACAGAGAGTAGGTTAGTCAATGCGGTACTCAGTGTAGCTGCCCAGCAGCCAAGATAGGTCAGAGCAACTGAAATTGCCATAAGTTGCATGATTCCGTAATCGTTGTTGAGGCCGTATTTACAGTTCTAAAATTAGATAGTATTAGTATTTTAATTTAATTTGGGACTTTTGAAGAGTCAACTTACGTTCAATTCCACGCTGCACGACGTGAAATTAACGCCCACAAGATCGGTTAAGTTTCCGGAAGCATCTCGTACTGCTGCCGCACCCGCAAACAAGGAAAACGTGATATAGGAAATGGCGGATATCAGACATGCAAGCATTGTTCCCTTAGGAATGGCAGATGCTGGATCTTTTAAATCTCCACAGATATTAGCACCGCATTGAATGCCGGTTACACTCGGGAAGAAAATCGAAAACACGCTGAAAAAATTTTGCTGAATGCCTTCGCTGAATCGGTAGCCTGGCCCTAAATTAGATGCAAAAACTGCCATTGAAATGCCCAGAAATCCCTGTGCCTCCTCAATTGAATCAGTGGGCCCTCGGATCGCACCGATGATGAAACTTGCAATTGCTACTAAAATAGACACTAACAGGAAATTTTGAGCCTTGACTTCCCAGTCCATTCCTATTGCACAAATCAAAACCATTATTAGGAGGGCTATGGTTCCGATTATCCGCGTATCATTGGTGGCTCCATCTATTATTTTCCAACCGAAGCTTGCTGGAACGATTTCAGGATATAAATTTTAAGCTTTAAGATGATCGACCTAAACGTACCTAGCAAAGCATTCAACGACTCGCAGAAACCGATCGTGTTCATCGAAGCATTTACGGAGTTGGCGAAGGCAAACACTAAACCCACGGATGCGCCGAATTCCGGACCCAGTGATCGTGATATGATGTAATAGAGACCACCGCTCTTCACCTGTCCGTTAGTGCAGAGTGCCGACAGGGAGAGTGTTGTTATGACACACACCAGATAGGAGAGGCCAATGATCAGCAGGGTTTGAATGATACCGGCTTCCGCTACGATCCAGCTGAGTCGCAGAAAAAGCATGACTCCCCAAATGTTGAGCAGACATGGTGTAACCACACCCTGTATCCAACCCAGTCGGATGGCGTGGCCAGGTCCGGCCGGTTTGGGTGCATCTTCTTCTGGTTCCTACAATGAAAAATAAATTGTGGGTTAGAAATTATTCACACGAGGTATTCAAGAAATTGTTTGTTGGTTGGAAGATTTTCTTTAGATTAGTTATGAAATTCGTCTCATGCGTTCCGACTTCGTCTCATCAGAATCCGACACTAACTTAGTGACAGGAGTACGCTAGCGACGGAATAAAGGTTAGCTCCAAAAAATGAAAACACTATTTGTGTTTTTGAGCGAACCCCTAGTCCTGCGTGATGTCCTGCAAGAAAATAAGTGCTGATTAAGCTGATAAGAGTTGGAAGAAGGTAATAAGAGATAAGAAATTAATTTAGTTATAGGTTTTATGATGATTCTTCACGTGCAAAGAGGGTTTTAAACAATTTTCTCATTAGTGGAGAAAAAATAGTTTTTACTTAAATATGTCTCGACTAAGGAAAAATACAGCACAGATTTTCTTTGTCAGTGAGATTTTTCGTGGAAATAATTGGTTATATTCGTTACGTGTTCGAAAGACTACCCGGGTACCCAAAAAATTAAGATGTGGCATTTTTTATCCGATTTGGACACTTTTCGACGTTTTGGATTCATATGTCGCCCATTTTTAGACTCTATGAAGATGAACCGGATGAATATATCTGGTTCCCAGGAGTTCAGATTTTCGAATCCTGTACTGGGACACTATTTGTGAATTGCTATGGAATACTGGCAATACTGCTGTCAACATCCAAAAATTTGCTTTCGTGGGGCCCTAAGTGACCATTATATGTTCTCGTAGCTATAAGAAACAGATTTCTTACAAAATTTCATGGAATTTAATAACTATATTGCAAGGATTTTATTAAAATATTCAAATCGTCCCTTCGGAAATACAGTTTCCCGGGCACCAGATGAATTCATCCGGCTCATTTTCACAGATACTAAAAGTGGATGAGTTTCCAAAATCCAAAACATCTAAAAGTGTTCAAATCGTTTAATAATTTCATAATCATATCCAGTGCCGTCTTTACATATGGGCACGTTGGCCCCAAGATTTTGGAGGCCCCCAAATTTGAATGAAGTTAAATCATTTTAAGGCTGTTAAAATTTAAAAAATATTCGCGCTCAATTATTTATAACTTTGTAGCATGTGGGTAACAACGGATCAGTAACCGTTCGGAATCGCACATTGCACCTTATACCATGTGATCAACACGTTTGAAGTTAATCAGATTAGCATGGTTAATGGTAGCGGTAGGAAATGTGGCACTGCATCACTAGGATGTGTATTGAACCAATTCAAACGTCAAACCAATATTTCGATTTATGTTTCAATTTATTTTGTGTGAAAGTGATCCGCGGATGTGGTAAAATTCAGTTCTTCGTGACGTCTGCGACCATGAACAGACAAATCTATATGGAAGCCACCAAAAGTGACTTATGAATTTCTTGAGGTTCCATGTAGACTCGTTAGTTTCACGGCCGGATTGTGCATTTTGCACTATGCCGTCTTAGAATAGTACAGGACCAATAATGTTATTTTTGTACTTCTTTCCGTCCCATCAAAAATTGTTTGAAGTTGTAAAATGTCCTTCTGAAAATCTGATTAAAAGTGTCTCATCAAATCGACCCTACTTTTACACTAAATCTCATTAAAGGAGTCTGCGTGCCTTTGAAAATATATGAAGAGCCTTGAATATTTGGTGACCTAGATTGTGGGTACAATTTTTTTCCGTTTGGTTCCAAAAATTTTGTCATGAAAAATATTTTTAAGAACATTCTTGTATTGTTGGGTGTTCAAAGTTCTGGTAACACAAGCAGAAAATTCTTGACTCCAGAAATTTAATTTTAAAATTCAGTTTTGTCTTCTTAAATTCAAAATCTCAGTTTACGGTAAATCCACGAACACAAAGATATATTATGCATCACAGGTTGATTCACAGCACTATGGGAAGGTCACATACAAACAGGTGGCCAAAATATTTTGTCAGTTATTCTCTCTTGTTTGAGTTGCTAATAATGAACGACACTCATAAAGAGTTTAAAAACGTCGACTGAATTGGTAAATCCCTCTGTTTAGAAGTTTTGAATTTTCAGATACAGTATTTAACACATAATTGAAAATAATTGACTGGGACAAGATCACATGTGTTTTTCAACTGCTCACACAGTGAGTGGCAGAGACAAAATGCAAGTCGCGAACGTGATAGGTAGATATTTTCACGCATTATTTGAGCAGAAGTAAATAGAAGGCTGTTTTGGCAATTATTTCATCGTAGATATGACAAATGGACTTGATGTTTACGGCTAGTCAAATTTAAAAAATATATCCCTTCGACTTCATTAGCATTTGCATTAAACATTTTTTACTGTATAATTTTTCTTGAACATTTTCGCGTGGACGTTTTGAAAGTCACTGAGAACGAATATGAAGTCAAATAAATATAATTTGCTTTTCCAATACGGCGTATTCAAAATGGCGAATCAAAAGACGTCGAAGGTATATTTTCCGTAACTTCATATAACTAGAAATTTGCGAAAAAATCGTAATTGATCGATTGAAATCTTAAATGAAACATGTATTGACATCTTGTATACTAAAATTAATAGATCCCAGTGGTACTAGATGGTGTAACTGGAGAGACAGAATACAAATATTTATTCATTATGTACTTAACCTCAAAAGTAGGAAAAAACGCAGTTTTTCGAGTACATAACCTCAAATATCACAAAACCCTGACATTTTGACGCCGAATTCGAATTCTATGCTATTGTGTCCACTAACTATGGTTGCCATAGGAATTTTATTTGAAGCGTTCTCAGCTTAGGGCAAATAAGGGTAACTGAAACTTTCGCTATAAGTTAAAAGATACATCATACTTGCATCTCCAATCGAGAGTTCAGGGGAATATCGGGGACTTTTTTCTCGGGTCTAATTTAGGGATATTTTTCATAAAACTCCATGCCGATACAATATATATGCATTTCCAATAACTTTATCACAAAGCCGGTATTATTAGCTATCAAATGACATATATGAGCATATGTTTCCTGCAAAGTTCAGCAGAGATACGAACAGTTGAGAAAACGCACGTAGTATGTCTTTTTTCATAATTTTTATCTTCAAACATTCATATTACCAAGTTATGTGAATATTTTTCCGAGATATTTTGGAGTTTTTTTTAGCTAGAGTGTATAGAAATACTTAGTATAAAAATTAATTAAATTGGAGTTCATGTAATTTTCGATTTTTGCCCGCATGCCACCCCATAGTGCACAGTGACATTAAATCAGTATCAGGAATCAGAATATATTGGCTTAAATGGAACGTGTCCTGTATGTAGTCGGGTATTTGTGCCTCACTGCAACGTACATGTGTTTTTTCTTTCGACTGTTTTACTGACTGGCATTGAAATGAATTCCACCGTTTATATTAATAGGGTCGAGTAATTCCGATGTCTCGTTATGAAAATAATTTTAAATTTTTTTACGTGAAAATTAAGGTATTGAACATTTGTGCTTTCGAGTGGTGAAAATGCTAAGTATTGTTATTAAACGTTAAACGTCTGTCGGAATATATAACAAAAATCTACGTCACCAACAATTCGTGCAAAGAGAGACAATATTGCAAAGAATCGTTAGTTTCATTTCTGTAGCAAAAAATGCGAATATCGAAAAGGAATGAATCTCAAAACGATAAGTATTTAGATTCAATATAATATCGATTGATTTCAAAGGTTGAAACATTCAATATTGTCATCTGTGAAGCAAAAAATGTGGCTATTTCCAACGTTTGAAATTGACTTTATCCAGTTTCATCACATTAAGAACACCAAAACGTCGAGAACAACACTGAATGAAACAATGTAACTCTTGTTAGTTTCGGGGTCTGAGTTCTGAAATACATACGTTTCTTGGCATTATTATTTGGAAGATATATTTACATTATTGGCATATTGCATATTTTCCGTAGATTGTTTTAGTTATAGGTCAGGACAGTTATAATGGTGTCGTTCAATGAATTCTCGACATTTATTAGCTTTAGAAACATAAGAGGAGTACTCATAAAAAATCTGTTGAAAATACAAACGAGAAACAGATAAAATTATTTTACAGCTACATGTAGATTAATAGTGATAGTCTTCTAAAATAGTAATGTTTGCCAATTTGTTAACGATTGATTGCTACTGCCATAAATGACCTCAGTGCACAGTGTTTCCAAATGGGCAAAAACGTGATCGAAATTGTTTTGCCCGCAGTGTTAGGAAAATCAAACTTGAAAATTTCCTTTATTATTCCAGAGAGCAGCAGTGCGTTTCATTTATGGTTGCACATTATGGAGTATGTTCGAAATTTTTTTTACTAGTCTGGATAGCGTTCAAATAATGGACTTTGAATCCACCCTACTCCACCGTCTCCCCTTCTTGACGGAAGCACTCCTCATTCTCAAACAACGTCTTGCGATTATGAAGGTCAGATTACTCCGTCTGGGCAGGGTATAGCGTAGTTGGTAAGTCCATTCCACTTTACGCAGTTATCTTTCAGATCGGTCAGAAATGCTATTAACTATTTAGGAGTCATATATTTTGGTTCCGTGAAACTGGGGATTATTTTTTTGGTCATTCTACTCTGCAGCAGTTTATAACTGTTCATTTAGAGGAGTCTCTTAGTTCAGTAGTGTCTATGGACCCCCAGTGGTCTTAATACGGCCCTGGTTATATGGTATTCCATTTGAGGGAACCCAGGTTCCCTATCGACCTGTTAAAGATGTTTTTTGTCTGATATATAACGGTTAAGCATTTGAACTAGGTCAACGGTTTTACTATAAGTCGTTTGTTAAAATTACTAAAACAGTCATATCGTTAAGAATTTGCACGGTGGTTTACAATAAAATTGGAAGCCCATATCCTCAAATTGAATCTTTCGCAGAATGGATCAAATATAGAACAATCCATAACCTGGACCGTCTTTCGATAATTCTCATACTAGCGAAACAAGAGCTGCTTTCCATGGTAATAAAAATGATAAAACGTCACGGAGATGGTTGTTATCAGTATTACGATTTAGAACCAGCACCACACGGTAGTATGACATGTATTTACTAATTGTTTGGATTGGTGCCACTTAGGTATTTATCAAGTAATGTTATCTCTTTCAAATCAAATGTTTTTGTTTGGCTTTGCTTTGCGCGTACAAGTGTCCTTTATGTCAAATATTATCAGAAACTATCGTCGTTTTTAGATGCACATTTAAGTGTAATATGTTATATAGTTTTGATTCTCAATCACATAAGGAATCCGAATTTGTTATTAAACTTTGAACAGAAGCATTGATTTGACGTTGACTTTATTGTTTAAAATTTCTTTCCACCATCTCTATTTGAAACTTTCGGATTATATTCCAATGCTTTGGCCACGCTTCTCCTTTTCTGCTGGTCATGGCTTCGATGGGATTATCAGAGAATAGTTGTAATTGAATTCCAAATAAAAAATGGTCGCCGGGTATGGTTCCATAAGCAGAGAAATTGTAAGTGAATGACAAACAAGTGAAAATAAAACATGTTGGTAAATGTCCATTATTTAGAGACAACCAAATTACCTCTTTATGCGATGAAAAAAGTCGCCCAGAAAAACTCAATTGACGAGTATATTTGTGCATACCTGAGGTACTTTGTCTCAAATCGACAAGTTTCATGCGCCTGCTCACTGTACATGAATTCCAATATTTTACCAACATTTTCATTTCGAGTGTTTTGCTTATAGATCTCATGAACTACACACGTTCATATGTTCGCAATATAGGGTAATGAGCTTATTTTCACCGTTTCTATTTTCGCCCTAACCATTTGAAGCCGTTGATTAAAGTAACGTCTGCAATCTTTTTTCAACGCATTTACTTAAATAGTAGGGCGGTAACAGGGGCTCAGTTCGAGTTTTCGTTGCGTTCAAACGCGACCATTTCACCGTTTTCAGGTTTTTTTGTCATAATATTGGATCATATGAACGAAGCAAACTTGTTGATGCCAATTGATAAGCATTCTATCAATTGTAGGCCGAATGTCATAGTGTGGGGCATCCTCCCTAATAGAGCCAAAATTAACGCTCTACCTTAGTTGCGATTCAAGGGCCAGTTCATCGATTTTCACGTGGAACACATAGCACATTCAAATGTTTGCTGCACTTGAAATTCAGTGTATTCTTAGCACGTTAATTTCAAGTGTTTTACTTTTGGATTCCATACTTATCTTATGGACGGACTTCGAGAAGCAAAGCAAACAAAGCAAAGTCTTTGTACTACAATCCCTTTACGGAATTTTCATCTTTCGTTTCATCAGACCTTGCAATTGATTATTAGCATTCTAAGCTACGCTAATTGCTGAGAGCCGATTGACACTGAGAATCTTTTCTGATTCAGGCTCGAATATACGTCGAATCGCTTACGATAATCGCACTTTACACTATGTACCATGCTTAGGAGTTTAACTATAATCTGGTTGAAAAATGTATTCACATTTTGAAATATGATAATGGAAAACGTTATAACTCTTCGCAAAAAACCGAGTTTAAAATAACTATTATGGACGAGCTTCAAGCCGTCACAAACCTTCTTGTTAGATCACCCGCTTTAAGGTTGCACAGAGAAAGCGCAAAATTCGCAAACGAAAAAAGCAGTTTTTTTCCACACCGTATGTCAGATCTTCATAAAAATCAATCAGCAGTACTGTAACAACATTCTACACACGCTGATTGATTTTTATGAAGATCTGACATACGGTGTGGAAAAAAACTGCTTTTTTCGTTTGCAAATTTTGCGCATTCTCCGTGCAACCTTAACGTTCTCGGTCTCGCTGTCCGACTGAAGTGTCTCAACGAAGAGGTCCACTTTCGCTCACCGGCCGTCCTTCTCCGTACTGCAGCAGGGTTCCTTTCCCGATGTGGCAGTGAATCTCCTGGTGGTCGCCCTTTCGGCCATTTAATTCCCAATATTCCTTTTCTGGCTACACTTCTCCAGTCCATGTTTGCCGTCAGTGAAGGACTCCAAAATGTGACGTCGATGATAGACTCTCTCCCGTCTCTCCGAAATGTGCGAACAGAATCGTCATTGCACATTCGTACATCTAACTTAACTAGAGCTGTTGTCTTAGTTACTCAACTGCCCATTTCATAGCCCAGGCATTGAAGTTACCACCAATGACTACCAGCTTTTGGCTTATTAACTGCTCGGTTCCCAAGCAAACGTAAAGTCCATAATGCCCCCATACTCATGGGGTTGGTCATGGGTGTTTGAAATAGGTTCAACCCTCGAAAACACCATCGCCATGGCCCAATAGATCCCATAGAAAAACCATACGTTGGTATATTTATGGGTTATTGAGATCATTTTATGGTGTTTTAATGATTGTGAAAGTGGGCACGGACCATGTTCATGGTCTTTTCAAGGGGCTGTGTGGTGTTTGAGCCCATGAGTATTTGCTCGGTTTAACTATTCCAACACTAGGCTTGTAGATGCGTAACAGCTACATATGAAGACGCCGTCGATTTTGGCGATCATGAAGCCTTTTACAAACGAGTTTTCTTAAGTTAATTATGAGCCTCGGTTGATCTACGTAATGGCTCGACCTTTCTTCCATTTAGTTCTCGACATTCCTCTTGCTTTCCGTCATTCTCTCCATCTATTACGCTATATAGATCCTCTGCGCACTTGAGCCATTTAGCTCCGAACTCCACTCGGATATTACCCAGCGGTAAGTTACCGCAAGGCATTTAGTTCTGGTTTCTGTGAGCCGTTTAGTTCCCGTTTTCATGAGCTATTTAGCTTTCGTCTCAGTGATCAATTTAGATCCTGATACGCCGAGCCATTTAGCGCTGGTTTCTATAAGATATTTAGTTCCCAACTTTATCGCGATCTACGCGACTAATCTCTGGCTGTAAACTCACTTTAATCCGACTAAGAGTTCCCCGGTAGCAGATTTTCTCCCAAAATTGACTACCCTACTCCGACTGGATGCTCGGCGGCGGAATTTCTCTCGGTACCGATGTCCGTTTCGTGAATCTAGTTTTCTTACGTTACAAGCAAGCCATTCAATTCTCCGGTTCGACGCGATCTACTCATTGTAGTTCTCGGCGGTACAGCCAGCCTCCACAACATGCCAATAGTCAGGTGCTGAAGTCTGTCGCTAATTGTCACTACAAGAAAATATTTTGAGAAGATAACTTTGCAAAAGAATCTTAGGGAATCCCATTTAAAATATAAGGCACATTCTTGTCGAACAATTTATATTTTAAAATTTCAATAAAATATTTCGGAGGGAGGTGGTTTCCTGACCACCCCCCGCGCGCCACGCCGCTCTCAAAATATGACCATTGTAGATTCGAATGAAACTTTGCAGTTGTGTTCGGGTTTTGAATCTCCACGATTTTCTTTGGCACTTAATATTTTGATACAAGAGTAATTTTTAAAAGGGCGTAGACGTTGCAGCGTGCATTAATTTCAATTTTTTTGTTCGATTACTCTGTTTTATACAGCATAACTCTCTGAGAACGAGCTACAGGGAATGAATACTTCTTCACGACAATAATTTACACTGAAAAGATGTTGCGTAATTTTTCACAAAAACAAAAATTTATGTTAAAAATTTAAATTGCAAAAAACGCATTTTTTAATTTTTTATATTTTGTCAACAAAAACCTAAAGAGAAAAGAAACATTTTGAATGTTATTGCGTGATGGAGAACTTATCGGTGAAACAGTTTTTCTAAGAATAACTTTATAACTATAAAAAATGCTCTTGAATCAAAATAATCTTATTGATTGTGGAAAATGTTTAGTATAGCATGCCGGTGAATCGTGTAAAGCTTCTTCGGAATCTAAAATGGTCGGTCACGATTTTAGAGATTTTGGACGGAAATTTCTGAAATAGAAACTCTAATTATTTTACATAAACACATGCATTTTACATCACTTCTTTCAATTATGGATATTTCATGCACCCAAGAAATAGTCATTTCAGCTTTATATTGTCACTGTTGATAGTTTAAAAACCATTATTTAGAGAAAATCATGAAATTACTGAATTAAATCTGAATATAAAACACATAAGGCATATTTCGGTAAGAAATGCTTAGGTTCAATATGCCGATCAAATTGTTTAACCAAAATATGCATAAGTGCTTTTCTTATGTAGACATTGTCGAACACTTTTTGTTGGGTTCCTCCAATATGTAATTGTTGTTGAAATTCAAGTTTTCTGCAAAATACCATTTCTTATGACAAAACTCAATAAAAGTATAAAATGGCCATTTTTTGCACTTTTTGACCATTGTGCTGATTATTACAATCTATGTTGGCATGAAAACGTTTAAATAAATGAAACTCAAAGCGATAAACATCAAGTACTACTTTTTGGCTTTCTCATATAAAGAAAGGCTATGCAATCACTGTAAAAATCGACTTCTTAATCGAGGCCCGGAGGGCCGAGTGTAATGTACCATTCGATTCAGTTCGTCGAGAATGGAAAATGTCTGTGTATATGTGTGCGTCATTTTAACTTACGCAATTTTCTCAGAGATGGCTGAACCGATTTGCACAAACTTAGTTTCATCTGAATGTTATAACGCTCTCATACGCTGCAGTTGAATTTTTAGTTGATCCGACTTCCGGTTCCGCAGTTACGGGTTGAAGAGTGCGGTCACACAGCAAACTCCCATATAAACTGTTACCACCATGATGACCAAATGATGAAAAACATATTAAAATGGGTGCTAAATTACTTGGATTTGCGGGTCTTGATTACTAATGATCAATCAAGGTATCTTTAGCCACCTATGACCTATGATGCCTTCGAGGAACTCGCCAAGTTCCTAAACTAATATCACATCTATTCCCCAGCAAATTCTTGATCGATGTTTTCAAACTTGTTTTCAAATGAAAGATACAGTAATACCACAGACTGTTGATGAATTTCATTCGGATCTGACGCTTGGTTCCGGAGATACAGGTTGGTTGGTAAGGTTACACTGGAATTTCCTATATAAACCGTTACAATCGTAATACCCCAGAGGCTGAAAACTATTGAAATGGTCACCAAATTGCTTCTAATCGCAGATCTAGATCAATGATTGCCAATCAAACATTCTTTGTGTATATTGTCCACTGTCGACGATTCCGGAAGTCCGGACATATTCTATAATTAAAGTCACATTGACTCTTTGGTGATGACTAAACAGGTTTGCTCAAACCAAGTCTCAAATGGAAGACAACATATGCAGTTGAGAATTGCCACACCCCACCTCCCCCCCTCCTTGCCATTACACCTTCCTCCTTCATCCCCTCCCCATCTTGGGCCACCCTCACACCCACATTCCCTTCATTCACCCCGAATACCGAAATAGGATGAAAGATTTCTGACCTTTCCAAATCCATTCCAACACACGGTGTGTCTAAAACCATTACTAACAAAAAATGACCATTAATTTGGCATACGGCATTCGAAAGATACAGTATTCAAGCATCTTCTCAGTGAATTTCAAAATGATCCATCGAGAGATTCGAGAGAAATGGCGATTTGAAGTTTTATGACACATTTCATACCAGCTACCAGCAAACACCCACGAGTTTGGTCCTATCTTTATTAACAAAAAAAATATTTGTCTACTTATTTGGTACTTGCCATTCAAAAGATATAGTTTTCAAGTATATCCGCTGCAAGTTTGAAAATATTTCATTGATGAAATCGAAAGTTATACGGTTTTGAATGCGGTATGCGGTCGTAGAAGGGTTTTCTACCAGATTTCAAGCATGAAGCCATGTTTGTCCATTGACTATTTAGATTGTTTATACGTGTCTCTGTTTTAAAGAAAAACCTTACCATTTATTTACACAAATATAATACCCAAAAGGTGTTATTCATATGCTGCGATGAAAAAATATGAAAATAGGGTTGTCTACCTAACGTTAGCTATAACGTGTAAATTAAAAAAAATGAATAAAAGTTGGAATGTTTACTTAAAAAGGCTATATATCTGTGGTTTGTTGACTGGCTCTAATTGTTGTTTCATTACTTAACTGGTACACGTTTTATCAACAATTTTCCTGCAGAAGAATATAAAATAGAGTTGTGTACCTGAAATTATAGACAACTATACGTATTATCATTATTTAGTCAATATTTTTAATTTTTGTAGTACCAAATAAGTAGACAGATATTTTTTTGTTTATAAAGATAGGACCAAACCCGTGGGTGTTTGCTGGTAGCCTTATGAAACGTGTCATAAAACTTCAAATCGCCATTTCTCTCGAATCTCTCGATGGATCATTTTGAAATTCACTGAGAAGATGCTTGGATACTGTATCTTTCGAATGCCGTATGCCAAATTAATGGTCATTTTTGGTTAATAATGGTTTTCGACACACCGTGAACAGCATTTCAAAATATGATCGCATTTTTAACATTGAATTCATGCTTAGCTGAATCTGCAACTTTTTTGTTTGAAGTGTGTCAGCGTCGTCTGTCGTACGATACGTGCTAAGTATAAGAATGTAGTAGACATTTCCACAATTATTTTGAACATAACCAGCTAATGAATCGTAGTTTGGATAAATGAGAAAGGGACAATCGCACCACTAGCTTGATTAAAACAGGTTTTGATATATTTTTTCGATATAAATCTTTGTAAATTCAATAAAACAGTAAAAAAGGCAATATTTTAAAATGACTCGTGCCAGTGGTTGAGATTTTAATAATAAAACACACAGTTCAAATATCATATTTTTGCTTACATTTACAAAATCCGGCTGGGGCCTTATCATACGAAAAACTTTTTTTAAACCACTCTAGTGTACGATTTATAGTCTTACGATTTCTTTTTCATATAGATGTCGAGTGCATGAAGCAAACAGATTTTACATTTAGATTTTTATCAGTGTATGAACTCAAAAATAACAAATGTGGCTTTACTTAGTACTGACTTCAGTTGGGTGAAAAGAATACAATACTTTTCGGTAGTATTTTTACGTGAAGCCAGTTTTTGTGTAGTCATTTTAATGGTAGCTAGTTTTACTATTTTCGACTCAGCAAGTCTGAGTCGGTCCAATTCTATCCAAATAACAAATGGAGAATTTAGTCGCTATTTGCAGATGGGAAGATGCTACATTTTGCCACATTGATGTATGTGTTTCAGGTCAAACGCTTTTGGTGGTAAAAAGAATGTTGTTTCTTTTTATCATCACAGATAAAAAAAAACGTCTGTGCAAATATTTCAGATAATCTGGAAATTATTGATCTTTTAGAAATCCGAATTTCGTGCATGGTATTTGTTAGACAAGCTGTATTTTCAATGTAACTGGGATCGTGTTTTGCATATTGAGCAACCGCAAATAAAAGTCGCAAGGATAGAACATGCTTCGCAAAACCTGTTTCAAACATATTTGAATATAAAAATCGTAAATACACTTCAAGCATAAAAATCGGACAGAAATTCTTCAGCATAAGAATCGCTTAAAAAGCTCTCACCCGTTAAACTCGGCAAGGATGAACCTCCAGTATAAAAATCATTTGAAAATAAATAAATCGCTTGTAGGAGCATCCGTATATCTTGACGTTCAAGATTAAAAGTCGGCTAACAAAAGCTACTTTGTAAGAATCGCATGTATTTTTTCTGGTTTTTTACTAAAGGTTTTTTTACCCGACTCTTGCAAAGAAATGTCCCAGTCCGATTTTCATGCTTGAAGTTTATATCCGGTTTTCACATTCTAATATATTTGAAACGGGTTCTACGAAGCGAATTTTATTTTCGGTTGCTCATATAACTCTTTATTTTTTACCTTTATTTATTAGGCCGAATTTGATAACTGCAGGAAGATGAATCAAGCGCATTGAGATGAAATCAGGGGCACGACAGTCACCATTAAAATCTTTTTTAGCGAGTTATTATTTATTTTTTAATTTTTGAGCTTTGTAGGTCAATTGTCTATATGTAGCACGCTATACTTGCCAATAATTTTAATTAGCTGTTATGTACATAGCAGAATAATCGTCCTTTTCTATAAACGTGCTACATGTGAGATGAATAAAGAAGCGACTGTTCTATATGAATTTGCTATTGAAAGTTGAAGACAAATAGAATTCGCATTTTTACATCTCGGGCACATTCTTAAAACTTGTCTGCTAATAGCATCTTTCAGACGTACCACAATCAATTAACAACTAGATTATTTCGATCGTTAGGTGAATTGATAGATTCCTAAAATTACTGAGACAACTTTGAATAAATAGAAAATTAACATTTAAAATGGTTATGATAGTCCAACCGTGCAAACGAGAATGATGAATTGCCCATTTCCCGGTAATTATAAACAACTTGGAAGTAATTGAGAGAAGACACAACTAGCAAGCTCTTCACACCTTTATCACGTGAAGTTGTCAATGGAGTTTGATTCTCATTCGAGTACTAGCCTACTGTACGTACACTTGTACTGACTTGTTGCTAGCCTTATTAATATATATGGTAAAGAGAAAAACGAATTTACTGTTTCCAACTGACATTGACCTCGAGGAAAATAAATGGATAAAACTGGACAGTATTGAAAAAAAAACTGGAGGATTTGCTCATTTGCCTGTTTGATTGAATTGAGTGGGAAAAACTGGATGAATTCAGTTCTAACTGGAATGGTGACATCGCCTTCGCTGAATGAGAGTTAGCCTAATGATCAAACTTCGACCAGTCAGCTGATCGGGTCTGGTTATCAAATTCTCAGCGGCGACCGAAGCCCTCGCAATTGCCGCGTGAAATTTCCGGCGGAGGTGTTTTGCTAGCTGTGCGCGTTGGGCTCATAGTTGAAACACATTACGGCTAGTTATTTCTATTAAATAATTATCGATAATCCTTTAACACGGTGCTGCTGTGTTCAGGTTATTGATGAATTAAGACGTATGGAACTTCGTAGAACATGTGTTGCTGGCAATATAACTGACAACTGTCTCACAGTGTCTACCATTGAGGTTGGACCTTTTTCATATGGTATCTTCCGCCTTTAGATTATTCTGTTTTAAAACGTGGACCACAAATATCTAGCTTGTATACTGCTCAGAATAAAAAAGTGCAGCACTCGCTGAATTTTATTAAAAGAAACTTCTCTAAAAATTGGATTGGGAGATTGTGGTAAACCCGTTAAAAAACTACAACACAGTAAATATACTCTCAAATCTCATTTATTTATCGGATGGAAACCAAATTTGTAGGATAGTTTTATATATGAATTTAGTACAGTACCATTCATAAAAACTTTTACCATTATATCCGGATATTTTTCTCATTTGTATACACTTCCTAAGCGTGTAATTTGCATTCTTTATTTACTGCCTGTTCTTTCCGAGTTCCCGCTTCATCATGACAGAGTAGGTTTCGATTGGACTTAGCTCACGGAAGTTCGGTGGATTCATGTCCGTGGGAAGAAAATGCATCGAGTTAGCCTATATGCCATTCCAGCTTGCTTTCAGTATAGTGTCATGTTGCTGATTCCGGCCAAAATAGTATTTTTCTTTGTGATGCTCAAAAAAAGTAATTCTATGCATAAAAGTAAACTTAAAATTGTGTTCATTGTGATGCTCAAAAAAGTAAACCGATACTTAAACCTTTTTAGTACTTATGGGATGGATATGTTCGAAATTTCCTGCATTTTATTAAAGAATTATGTGAGAAGTTGCGGATTTTCCATTCAAATACATTTTTTTTCGAGCGACTCCAATAAATTTACTCTCATCTTAGTCGTAAAAGTACTCATTATTACGCATTTCACAGCATACAGACAGTATACTTCAAAGAGAAACGGTACAAAATTTGGTTGATTTCGGTTCAGTAATCTAAAAACATCGTGTTCGGCAAGCAAGCACCATCGGAAAAGAGGAAGCCTTATGGCTGTATCTTCTGTTGATATTTTAAACTCATAGTGTCGTTACCTCTTTCATGCCCAACTTTTTTCTAGTACATGTAGGGTTACAAAACCATTTTTCCTTGAAAACGGTAGGATCAAGAAACACGGAAAGCTTTTGTGCATAAAGATAGGTGCTTCCCTCACAGTATTAGAAGCTGCTCAATTTTTACCTTCCAACGCTCAATACAATTAGATTATTTACAATAGTCCAATTGCGTGGAAAACGTAGCCAAAGGCAATCTAAACTTTATCAGTTTTCAATAATAGTACAACATAACGAAGATATATGAAAAAATCATTTTCCGTCGTCTACATAAACTATCCCTGACAGCACTGCTCCATCGGGATCCAATCAGACTAATTGCAATAACTTCAGTTTACGAGCTGATCATTGTCACTGTTTACACTCAAATGAAAGGTAATAGTCGCTTTTATTAATCTTACATGTTTTTGTGAGCAAATCTTGCTTCAATCAAATGTTATAGCTGTTTAAAAACGTTGTTGTTCACAAACAAGGGATTGAAGACCGCATTCACAAGGATTTAACAACATCATGAGCATAACATTTTCAGATATTAAGGGGGGCGTCTGGTGTAGTGCGCAAAAAAATTGACTCTTTTTTTATCCGCTTAATTTTTATTATTGAACCTCTAGAATAGTCTCCTGCAATCTTTGTGGCCACGCTGAACTTCTTTAAACATAGCATTCCTAGCGCATGTTTTTATAGCAAACACACGCAGATTTCAATCTATCGGCAACAATTTTCGAATAACTGACAGAGATAAAAATACAATGTAAACAATACACTCCAAACTACTTCTAGCGAAATCTTCAAAAGAAAATACCCAATGGGTCATTTTCTACACCGTTTTTTCCGTGATGCAATTTGATGTGGTACACACTTTAATAGCGTTTTTCTCGAAACCGAGTTTTTCAAATTGGCGAGCACGATAACTCAAAAACTAATCAACGCATTGATTTTATTTTTTTATGAGAATGCACAATATAACAATTTTATCGAGAGTTATCGTGTTCGCCGCGGCGCTTCTTGATGTGGAATTTGTTGGACGTCTGCTCTTGGAACGCTCGTATTTGTGGCTCCGTGTTACTGAAAATATTTTTTTTTCGTGCACAATGAATGTATGATTAAATCTTAATATTTAGAAGATACATTATTGATTTGCTTTCAAAATCGTAAACCAAAAGCACCAGAGCACTTTACACCAGACGCCCCTCTTAATGGTTAGCCATGTCACAATCAGGCACACAGCTTGCTTTATTTCAGAATCTAGAGAGCATGCATGACCTTCTTCTTTTAAAATTTGAATGTGTAAAAACTCTTCCAATTTTCAATGTAAAAATATTCTTCTCGCGATGTCTGACTGTATGTAGCGACAACTTTAACATGAAATCACGAAAACTAGAAATCTTATTTGTTGTAGTAATTTTTAATAATAAGGAAAGCTAAACCTTTAAAAAGCTGTTACTTCACAACCCGAGCAACACTAGTTGTTGACTAGCAGTTTCAGCAACATAATTCGTTACATAAAATTATATGGAAACCATTATTGCGCTGGTTTAGCAACCCAAAAAGCGCACGTGTAAAAGCCTTTGCTTATGCAACTAATCGCTGTCGTTGCTTGTTACAAGTACTGCTTGGGAAGCATGTCGTTATTAATCTCATTATTAGACAGTTTATAGATTGCATTGCCGCGAAAGAGCACTATGCGGGTGAATAATTATGGATTAAAATAATTTTGCAAGATTCGATACTTTTTCCCCAAAAAATGTAAAATACCAATCACCAAAATTCTTATGTTTTGCGAAAATCTTGAATGAAAATCTTCTTACACTCCAACCGTTTCATCTATACACATCCAAAAGCCATATAGTAACTGGAAAAGAAACAAGTGGAGCGCAAGCGCCAGCACTTCATAATCTAAAAATAGTGTTAATAGTGTAATACAAATACAAACCGATCACGATAGAGTAACAAACTGAGTGTTCCAAAATCTATTATTTTAGCATATTCGGAGAGTTTTATTCAGATTTTGTCGCTTAGGGAACCAACGGGTTTCAAATCTAGCGAATATAGATTCTGGGGAGCATAGTAGACAAGTTTGTTTTGATTGTGTTACTCCGGCGTTCTCGGAAAGTTACTTTTCATGCAGTCCTCATATCTCTATGGCAAGCCATAGTATTAATGATTCAAATTTTAAAGGAAAACAGAATGTAAAACATAAGCAAAATAAACAGCTTCTATATTTCACACACTGGACGGAATGCGAAATAATGAGGTCTACGTAGCACATAAACGTCTTCAACATCTACATATACGCGGTTCTGCTATATAGAACACGGCTTGTAATATTGTGGCAATATTTGAAGTGGTTTGTAAACAGATTTCCAATTTTTTCAAGAAACATTGCTGTCGACATAAAAATCTAACAATACAGGGTAAATGTTGAACAATTGAAATGAGCGGATACCAATGCAAGTTGAAAGCGCCGAAAGTTGAAAGTTTCTACGTGAAAAGCCCTTCAATGTTCGCGGTGTTACGCTTTGAACTTTTTATTTTGACAACCACACAGTGAAATAGTCCATATAGTAAAATATAGGGTAATCAACCTAATTCTTGGGACCCTGCATATTGTGATCCCTTTTCATACATTTATCTCCTTTACTGCCAATTCCTTTACATTCAATTGGTTTGATGAAGATAATTGCATTCTGTGGGTTGTTTTTAAGTCTCAGCTATTTTTAGTTCATCTCAAATTACTACAAATTAATGAAAGTTGACAGTTGTAAAATATTTATCGAAAACTATTCATAATCCCACGGTTGCCAATGAAAATCGGGAGAAGTGATGCATTTCAAATTGGATTTAAGTGTACAATTTAATTGTAACCCCATGAACTAATAATTTTATATATCTCTTGATTATACATTTTATATATTTTAAATGGTTTCTTTGTAAAATTTAACTAAGAAGCACAAAATAAATAGTGTTCAAAATATGTCGTTAAAAAATTAGTAACCAATTATTTTGGACAGGTTAGGTTTTCTTTTTTAACCGTTCAACGGTTTCGTGACTTTTTCTACACGTAAACGGTTTTTTGGGGTATGTATCACAGAATTAAAATCGCACTAATATGCCTAATTTTTATTGAATCTATAATTAAAATGGATTGTTTTATTCTAAAATCATTCGTAAAGTAGTCTGTTCAAAAATATTTGTGTTTTGTCCATTTTATTGTGTGATATTTCATTTTTTATTGTACAAATCTTTAAAATACGTCAAAATTCCCTTTTGTCCTAAATTTTGCTATAACTCCGGTACTTTCTAAACGATTTTGACCATCTATACGGCGTTGTGAAGATTATTAAATTGCTTTTTAAACAAGTAGTAGATTATTCAAATTTTTTTTAACACCCAATGCCATTACAAACAGTAAGTGAGGGAAGGCGTCGAAGGGACAGGTAGAGCCGGTGCATTGTAGGTTAGGGCATTGCAAAAAAAATTTTTTTTTGTATTCTCAAAGGCCCCCCCTGTCATATTGTGACAAATGTCAAAGTAAGCTCAGATGCCAAATTTCACATCATTTGGACAATTCTAGACTCCCGCCCACTTCGCCTGAAATTATTGAAATTGAAATATGGCGGGGGAAATATATTAAATGCTATAACTTCTGAAGTAGCAATCAGAAAATTACAATTTACAATTTCTTTTTAAAGAAATAACCTTAGTATTTGAATGGAGATATTTCTGTATCTAGAAATGTACGGGAAAGTGGGGTACTGGGTCATTTTGACCCCAAAATTCTCTTTTTTGAATAATTTTTCTGCTCCGTGATGCAAATCATACATATTGTGCAGCTTTTCTAATGTGAAAAAATCTCAGAAATCGAACGGAACTTTTTTGACCTTTATCCGAATACGAGAAGTTGGGGTTATAGGGACTTTTTTCATTCATATGCAGTTTTATCATTATCTCGTGCATATATTTCTATTATTCTTCAATCAATTTTCATAAATGTAACCTGTTGAACTTGGAAAATTCTTAGGAATACAACAAAAATAGATTCGTATGTTCCAAAGCCTGGGCTACAGAATATATATATATATATATATATATATATATATATATATATATATATATATATATATATATATATATATATATATATATATATATATATATATATATATATATATATATATATATATATATATATATATATATATATATATATATATATATATATATATATATATATATATATATATATATATATATATATATATATATATATATATATATATATATATACAAATCATATTCACGCCTCTTTCATTTGCAAAACGATCCAAGCGCATTATATAGTTACTTTGTTATACAATGTAGACCCCTTTTTAAATCAGCCCCTAAAATTTACGCTGATAAAATGGGGACACAAAATCGTGACATACATTTTTCTTTCTTTTTAGGAAACCGAAGCTCTTAAAACTTTTGAAAAAAATTTATTTAGTCCTTAGATATAGCCTCATAACCGTTTCTGATTATTTAGTTTAAATTTCCCTTAAGGGTGTATGATAGAGCAAAATTCATTTTGCTTTGTGCGCTCTGGTTCAATGTTTGAGGCGAATGTAGATATATCTAATTTGTTAGCAGGATTACCATATTCACGGATTTTTCTGTAATGTCACAGATTTTTTCACAATTTTTGATCACACATTCTTTTTCACAGATGGCAGATTTTTGGCATTTTGATGAAATTTTCACAGATTTTAGGAAATATTTTAATTTTTCGGAAATTTATCACAGATTTTCTGCCTGTTTCAGTTATCAAAGATGGTAAAAGATATTTTTGAACGAATCACAGATTTCAATGTGGCAACCCTGTTTGTTGGCGGTTGAATGCGTAATCTACACGATAGCAATCTGTGCTTTCGTCGCGCAAAGACGAAAACTTTCTTAGCAACAAATTTACGCGGATTGGTGGAAAACACAACGAAAGTTTATTATTTACGTTCGATGAATTCATTGATTCATTTCCACTGCACGTGATTCATTTGCACTCAGCCTATAGTATTTTGATTCTACTAGTAGGTACATACTATAATAATACAATACACTGCCACTTGAAAAACCGTTGCAAAAACGCATCTATGTCCATATATAAAATTGTTTTCAATTCTTGTATATTTATAGTTTCGATATATGATTAAGACCACTGTATTCGCTACATTTGTATGCGTACTTTAGGAAAGTTACAATAATAGTAAAATATAACTATAAATATAAACGGTCCGGGTTTTTTACCAAAGTTTAAAAGTTGATCTTGTGCTATAAAGATTTAGTTCCAGATATTAGTTCGGTCACGGTTTTCTGTTTTCTTTCTTCAGATCTTCTCAAATAAGTTTAATCGGTTTCGATCACTTACTATAAATGAAATGACATGATAATCAAGAAGGTTTGGTTCAATATGTAACATTCGATGATGATTGGTTGTGCTTAAGGTTGCACAGATAATGCGCAAAATTCGCAAACGAAAAAAGCAGTTTTTTCCACACCGTATGTCAGATCTTCATAAAAATCAATCAGCGTATGTAGAATGTTGTTACAGTACTGCTGATTGATTTTTATGAAGATCTGACATACGGTGTGGAAAAAACTGCTTTTTTCGTTTGCGAATTTTGCGCATTCTCTGTGCAACCTTAAACTATACGTAAGAAATACATTCGATTTATTATTACTCTAATAGCCGTAAGCTAAAAGACGTACTAAATGTTTTTAAACCGGCCTAAAATATTTGGTAAGCTTTAACCAAACGATGCTGTCATTTATATGGCTGCGTTCCGATCTGCGATACACGACAATGTTAAAAAATAAATAACAAATTCAAGTTAAAGAAAATGAGTAAATTAGACAACATGGCGAATTATTTTTCATTCCGATATTTTCTTGCAGTAAAATAGCTTTTCTTCGTCATATGTCTTGTTCCATAGCGTGTGAGAACAATTTTGTCAACTTATAGCCGATATGTTTCTGAACTTAGAGCTTTAACATGTTGGATAGTTGAAAGTTGGCCGATGATGTACAGCATTTTGTAGTGACATAATATTCAATGCACAAAAGAAAATAAAAACTGAATGAAAATACATATGCATATTTTCATTCAGTTTGAATACAAATTGAATTCAAAATGAACTGTGAATGTCATTCTAATTGAATACGATACCTGTCGACGTGGGGAGGAATATTTATATTAGTTTCAAGCAAATTTTCACAAGTTTGGAATAAATATCAATTATAAATAAAGGTTAGATCATCAAATTAAAATTGTACACGTTTTTTCAGCGAGGCTTAAATAAAAATAATAATTCGCAAAAACAACTTTGGTCGGAATATGCAATTCGATTTACACAAACGTGCTCTACTGCAACCCTTTGATGTGCAATTGGAATCAGGCGTGTAGAGACAAGGAAAGAACGAGGAAATCGAAAATGACGGTGCTTGTCTTTCCTACCTGATAAAACTGGCTTATTTATTGTCATCTTGTGAGCAAAGAGAGCCATATTTATTCAGAAGAGTGATGAAGAGAGAATTGAAAATAACAAAGTATGCGCAGTGGATTCAAATTATTGAGATGTATGCAAGAGGAACATATCGGCCTTTTACACTGTTTTCATTTGGCCTCAGGCTGCAGCCATTTCTGCAATGACAGGTACTAACATCTTAGACCGGACTAAACTCAAGCCTAAAATCAAAGATAGTACCGTGTGGCGGTACAAACTAGATTCAAGCTTACCGCTATAAATGTACTAAGAAAATATATATTTTACATTAAGTAGTATAGTCCTACGTCTACAGTTCGTGCAATCCCATAGGGCTGCCCCTTATAGTTTTTAATAAAAAATGAAACGGGTACAAATTTCTAACTAATATAACAATAAATTAGAGTAGTTGGTGCGGAGATCATAGTGTCGAATAATGAAATATAGCTATTTTTGCTTAAGGGGGGCATATTAGACCTGTTTACCCTACATAAACCGTAAAGAATGGACCGGTAAATTCTTTAAACAATGATTTTTCCATAGACAAGCGCCATCGTGGTGCCGCCGCGCTTAGTATCTCAGAATCGGCCGGAGATGGGTATCTTTCAGTTCCCAGAAACATGCCAAAGAATATGATTTTTACCAAATCCTTTCTGTGGCCTATTCTCAGATACATATAGATTGAAATTAAACAAAGAAAAAAAAATCGATTTTTTGAAACCGTGAGAGTAGAGTATCGTTAGTATCGAACCTCTAGAAAGGTCTCCTGTAATCTTGGTGGCCATGCTGAACTTCTTTTGTCTTTCGGCGACAATTTTCACAAAACTGACAGCGATAAAAATACAGTATAAACAACACACTCTAAACTACTTCTACCCAAATTTTCAAGAGAAAATACCCAATGGGTCATTTTCTGCACCATTTTTTCCGTGATGCAAATTGATGTGGGACACCCTTTAATAGCGTTTTTCCCGAATCAGCGTTTTCAAATTGGCGAACACGATAACTCAAAAATTGATTTTTTTATGATGATACCCAATATGTGTAGCCTGTCGATGAACCACAGAAAACTGAATAACAAAATTTTTGTCACTATTATTTTAAAGAAAATGAATGAATTTTACAGTAAAATATAAGATTTTTCGGTTTTCATGAAGCCATTTTCCGAACGTCGATCTTTTTTCTATTTTTTGTGGTTCATCGACTAACTACAAGTCTAAGCTTTACAAAACTTATTGAATTTTCCGAATCAGACAATTTTATCGAAAGTTATCGTGTTCGCTGCGGTGCTCCTCAACGTGGAAATGGTCTACTCTTGGAACGCTCGTATGTGTCCTCAACGTGGAAATGGTCTACTCTTGGAACACTCGTATGTGTGGCTCTGCGTATTTTTTTCATACACAATGAATGTATAAAGTGATCCTAACAAAAGATCCATTGTTGCCTTGCTTTCAAAATCGTAAAACAAAATAACTTTCGTTTTGAGCACTTTACACCAGACGCTCCCCTTAATCTCTGGACCGCCAGTCCAGGGTGTGCCCAAATCATACATATATAACACTTTTAAAAGATCCGGTGCATTTGTGTGTTATGTTCTAGATAAAGATGATGTAGTTACTGCCACCCAAACGTTTTGTAACAAAAGGTTTGTTCCAGTACACGGAGAAACTGGAAGTAGTCCGGAGCAAACTGGTATACAGCCACTTCTGTCTAAGTCACACTTTTCTGTTTGCTTCCTCTGGTACCGAACCGGAGTAAACAGGAGTGACTTTTTTCTGCTTTTCTTTACTCAAGAGATTCTGGGAGCGAGAAGTTAGTACTGGAACAAACCTACAATAATCGATCGTCACGTTCCGAGGGCAGTTCATCGCCAAACTGACCGGGCACACAGAAGCAGCGGCTCATTAAGGTTCAGCTTTCATTCAAATGCATTAGCAACAGTCGGGTTAGCTCTTCACGTGTATTTTATTCTTTGGCATCATCAATGATAGTCGTCGAAATTGACCGTTTTTTATTTACCTTACGAATACGGTTATAAAAGTCAGTTATTAATAACAATTAACTAGTATTGACCAGCAGCGGTTTCGAATGTGTAATATTTACCACAAATGGAAAGAAATGCATAGGGGATTTGGCCTATTTTGACGTTATCATAGAAGGTGTCAAACTATTTTGTTTATTACTCGCTCCACAATCGATAGTATGCGTATAAATTGGCATCAATATCTTTGTTTCGTTCGAAACATTCTATTTTCAAAAGTGTCCTGAAAATTATGAGATTCTCGTTTTTGGGCGCACCAATTTAGTGCCATTATTTTTACTCCCTATTTGAGACAATGCGATAACCATAGATGGCATAGCTCTAACCAACAGCTCCGAACAGGGTCGTGTGATAATAGGAATAGAATAAAAGTAGATTCAAGACGCTATACGAAGAAAGATAATTAATCACCACATACTGCCAGTATGAACTGATTTTTCGATTACCACTCTAATATCGACAAAAGTTAGCGCTTCCCAATAGCTCTGTCATTACTTTGCACTCTCTTGCGCTGCATCAGTGAGAGATGATCAGTCGATTCACTTCTTTTTCATCAAAATTGAAGAAAAATGAAGGTTGTTTGTGGTCTGTATGGTCATTCAACGTTTACTGTCTGGTGTCGTGAGCATTTAGTCAGTGTTATAACATCAACGTGACATGGCTCAGCAGTATAAATGTACTTTCCCTCTTTGTTGTTGTGTTTTTTTTATTAAACATGTCAAAAAGATCCCATAATCCCACCATAATATTTCATTAAACCCGTGTTTTATTTGGTTTTATTATAATTTTTTGATGGACAGTAGTAAACCTGATTATGGTCTTGCCACTTTTCATCCCAATTGTTTAGATCAGCGGTTCTCAACCTTTTTCGTAGCATGGACCCTTGGAAATCGCCCTGGGTTGCTGCGGGCCCCCACGGATGAACATTGATTTTATATGCTATTAATATATTATTTTCCGTTTGTTAGGAAACAAGACTATGCGCTCCGAAAATATACTTCACGGCTTCCTAGGGGTTCGCGGATCTTAGGTTGAGAATTACCCAGACCCAGGAGTTAATTAGACTATTGTAGAGGGTGAATTATGCGGGACAAATTTTACCTTGTTATCCTAGCATTTCCCTCGAATATTTGTCTTTATATATTGTTTCAGTATGTAAGATTGTAAGGAATTGAGATGACTAGACTTACAGGGGGTACATCATGGGGATCAATAAGGAGTACATGGAACGAAAATGGATGAAAACCACTGCACAAGGCAGTGCTTTCTCGCTAATGATTTTTTCATCGTTAAAGAACAACGTATAAAACGTATAAACGGTTCTACTTAATCAGGTGCTAGTGATGATGCTTCCATCTTAGCCAGAATTAGGTTTGTATGTTGTATGTTGTAGTTTGCGTGAGATTATTTGATAATTTACATAGAGAAAGCCAATCTGATCGTGTTTTCACCTCTAGGTGGCATTGTATACATTAATGTTTTCATGACTAAGAAGACTATTCGCGCCAATATTATATTTTCAATGCGGTGAGATAGAAATTTGGTGTCTTCCACAAAGTTGCATAATATGCTTTATTGAGTAATTCGTCTGAAGAAGTCAACGGCCCATCTATCTTTGTCGAAAAGTTAGTGGTGGCGTCCTCTATTTGATGAAATTAGGAACTAATATTTTATGCATCCAAATTTTCGGAACATACATACCTGGGAGGGAGAAACAGACTCAATAAATGTGAATGTCATAGCCAGCCAGAACGAAACTGTCACTCCGAGCCACAAAAAAGTGTTCATCGAGGAAATGAGAGTATTGTTATCATATGCTTGCTTGAAAATGTTTCCGAACGATGAGTTTCCTTGATTTTTTGTCTAGATTGGGTGTAGCAGTAAATATTATTAAAAATTTTCTGTGATTTAATGCCATTTTCAAATTAGCCACATGAATTTTTCGGTAATCCGTGCTGCCATTATCAAATAAATTGTATTTCTATGTATTCAATGATGAATCTAAATTCTGCGTTCAAAAGTTTCGAGCATCGTTTTAAGACAATATTACGATCTTGCTATAATGTAAAATAAACGCTAATTTTATATGAAAATTTCAAATAATATTTGCATTTTAATGAATTAATCAAAATACCAGACAGAACGACAGTTTATGAACATAAAGAGGAAATGGTCACTATAAAAAACAACTGTAGGGGGATTCAACAAAAGCGTCTTTTTCACTTGAATCTTTATAAATCTTAATAAGTCTTTATGGTGTTTGAATTATGTAATTTATCTGTATCGTCGCCTACAAGCTCAATGAACTACGCCTAAAATATATTTTATGCTTGTTATTGAAACCAGTTATGGAAATGAGACGACGCTGTAAATGTTCTCTACTCCAAGAAATGGGAATATAGAATAAAAAAATATGCTGTGACGTGCACGTTTTTTGGTAATTCAAAAATACTTTTTGGTTTAAAATAATTTATATCATCTTTCTATTTAAAACATGTGATAAAAGCTATTTTCATATCTATAGTAAAGACAAATAATAATGGTGTAAATCGTGCGAAGAAAGTTTTAAAAATTTGTGATTTATTTAACAATTTTAGAATGAGTGACGCCTTGCTAGTCAGATTTGACGGTTCTCCAGTTTAAAGTTTCTTTTGAGAGTATACTGAGAAAATGAAAATCATCAACGTAGGCTTATTTGCATGCTAATAAATATAAACAAAGTTTCGAAAAAAATTGGCAAGTTACTTCGACATGAAGTTTGACATCTACTTAATATTTTTAATGTTCGGGTGCTCATGCAGCTTAATCTGATGATCCGAATCATGAAAAAATTCCATTTCCATCTATTAGTTGAAATCTTACACTTCGAAAGTTATTTGCAAAATAACCTTGGCTAAATTTGACAGTTCGACGGTTAAAATTGTTGGATGATGTAAAAAGAAAGGTGGAAACAGTTTTCTGTACTTTATTTAGGTTGACAATATTTTTCAGTAGTAAATAAAGGGCAAATATAAAAACGAAAACATGTTATATCAAACGTTTTTTCGGTTATTTCATTATGTGGATATTTACGTTCCAAGGCTGCAGCCGTACCTATCTACCTATCAAATACCTATGCATTGGTCAACATATCACAAATCAGATAAACATGCCTCTACCGACGAGTTTCCTTATTCAAGGATTCTGTTAGTTAAATTTTTATAAAATAAATTCTATTTTTCAGATTGAATTTAATGTTGTATCGGTTTTTAATAATCAGTGTAAGAAATTTTTTAGGAAACCGTGGTAGAATGAAGGAGAAGAACGGCACAAAAATCCTATTTTAAAAATAGAAGATTAGCCACACGGTCCGAAATTTGTCCCTTTTCACTCGAGTACTGGAAGCAAACTGTCGTCTGACTTTATCTTCAAATTAATGTAAAGGAGAAAAAAACTTTCACTGATTTTATACTGTCCCAAGCTCCTTTCCATCACACGATTGAAGTCATGTGCCGGTAACACGCTTGCATCAATGACACGCAAAAAGAAATTTGCTCATCTATGCGTCGCCCACCTTGATTGATTTTGGCTGTCGAAAGTTTTCTTGCTTCTTGATAAGTGCTATTATTTACACTTCGTGCGTAGTGTCTGTTTCTCCCTCCCAGATACATACTATTTAGCTACATCCAAACATTTTTGGCATAAAAAATAAGTTCGTGCCAAACAAACTCAAATACCACTTCGTTAAAAAAAATCATTATTTTTTCCTATTTAAGACGGATTGCTTTGCAGCTTTCAACAAAGTTTTCTCCTGGTCGTGACAATCTGGTGTATACACACCGTAAAACCCGTTCCAAAAATACCCATATTGATTTGGTTATAGAGAACTCAGCATTTGCCACAACAACCGATTTTAGTCATCTTTTTGAAAACTGAAAAAAATGTGGCGAACATTTCAGTGATCTTCAATTTTTGGATCACAGAATAGAATTCACTTCATACATATTGTACGCATATACTTTTTCGATCGATTTATTTCTTTCTATAACACTAAGCAAATGATCAAAAAAAATTTAAGTTGGTTTTCACTTGTTCAAAAAATATACAGTTGTAAACCACAACACACGAGTCTGTCGGCAACCGACTACTTTCCTCGCTAATTCGTTTATCCGTCTATTTTATAGGCTATTTTTTCGCTTAACCTTCCGGCAGCAGTCGCGCTAGTGCACTGAGTGCACGCTGCTCTGAAAATCTTGCGAAATCGTCTTAGAGCAGCTGCGGGTGTTCGTTTAGTGAGCCAGTTCCCCGACTTCCGGAGGGTTAATGATTGATTTGGTTGGCCTTTGAGCTTTATCGCGTTTAAATTGTCCCATGCTGATGTGATTGTTTCTCTGAACGCTGCCACTGTCCCATGAAGTATGCCACACTGCTAGGTGGATTAAAATCGTTTTTGCATTAATAATAGCCATTTGAAATCAAAATGTCAAATTTTGAAAACATCTCCACATGATCGCATATATATCCCGTTTTCTATGGGACTAACTTGCGATCATAGGCAGTCCATTGCTTAGAAAATATTATCATGTTCCCTTATATAAACTACCTTAACAATGGAAATATTTGAATCTTCAAAATTTATCTGAAATCAAATAAAAATATGTTTCCAAAGGTTACAACATAATTTATATCTATACGACAAAACACGGCGGGTGACCTAACCTAGTGGTGTAGCTACGTTATAAAACGGAAGTGATGTAACCAAGGGTTAATTTTAAGCATTGGAACCCGCAAGAATTTGGACTTTTTAAAAACTCGAACGCAATCCTAACCCGCCAAAATCTCAAACTCCAAGATCTTTACTCCGAAAAGCTATGCAAATATTTGGCTCTTTATGGAAACTTTATGGAAATATGTGTCGATCATATGTAAACTTTTAAGTGTTACAGGCTACCCAAGTTAAAAAAAGTGAATTTTTGACCATTTTTAAAAGTTATTCATTTTTATTTGATTTTTTTTACAGCAAAACAATTTTTTTCCCGACTTTTTAGAATTTAAGATGGCAGACAATATATTAACGTTAATTTTCAGCCTAATATCAATAACATCAGATGGAAAATGTTGATGTTATGGCGCATTGAGCGAAATTAAAATTTTGTAATTTCAGCAGACCCTGCCATGGTGCGGTGGTTCAGAGGGTGTAGCACTGGTCTCATAAGCCAGTCGTCAAATATTCGAGCCCCTATCGGGAAGGAGTCTCAGTGGAATCGTATCACTAGCCAAATAATGTTCTGTAAACTAAGAATCGGCTGCGAAGCATCCTCTACGGGATTGTACTACCAAGGCTTTGTAATAGCAAGACGTTGACGAAATGTGTATCTAAACAGTTGTATAAATACCTACCACTTTATGAAATTAAAAAGAAATCTTTCTTTTATTATCTATCAATATACCTTTGTGCTATTCACACAATCACAATTCTGGCCGAAAAAATCCTTTTCCCCTTGAATGCATTGTTTTTTTTTTTTTTTTTTTTTTTTTTTGGTTTGCGTTGGATATAGTCTTCTCGAATTTGTATCCAGCAATAGTTACCCATCATGCCTTCGTCCCAGAAGCTCTCATATCGCTTTTCAATTGCGGCAATGTCCTGATCTTTCACCAACCAGATTGTGGAACGATTGTTAAATATGTACTTACCATAGACAAAACAAAACTTTCCCAACGAATATTTGTACATTTTTAAAAAGTTGTACAATGAAAGAAATCCGAAACGAACCAAATGCCGCAGTTGTAAAACGCTGTACAGGGTGGCAAGTGTAATGATACACTCATTTGTGAGCATCTTGTTGCAAAACCACGAGAAATCTGTGTGTAATTTTTACATAAGTAAAATTCCATTGGGGTCCAGTAGTTAATGAAATGTGATATCAGGGTTTTTGGGACGGGGACACTATTGCTGGATGCAAGCTCGAGAAGACTGTACTGAACACAAACGATAACTATCAAGTGTAGAAGATTATTTCTGCCGAAAATATGATTTTGCGAAATATACAAAGTTACAATTTTCTCTCAGTGCTTCATACCATCTAAATTTTTCATCTGATTTTTTGTGACTATTGGCTAAAAAATTATGTAAGAAGATTATCCATCACCTCAGAAACAAAAAGAATTTTCTTCTTTCCTTCACTTGATATAGAAAATTCACTAGAAATATGCAAAATTTGACTATTTTTACTTTGGTCGCTTGTTATCATAACAAATGTACATTTCATATATGCATATTACACATTTTCGGAAAGGGCATATTAATACCTTTCGAGCTATGAGTTGATTGTTTCGGTCGGATCCTTTTTGAACGAGATATTGACAAATAACTAAAAAAGGTACACAAAAACAGACCTTCCAAAGAAATCTCGAAAATGCTTCTTTGAAAAAAATGGCCTTTGTTTTCGTATTCAGCGACCCAGACTTAGAAAGCACCTTTCTTCTTAGCTTATCGCGATTACCGTAAAATTTGTAAAATCTGTCACATTAGATTCTCAAAATGTGAAACATTATTTTTTCTGTAATAAAAAAATTAAAAATAATACGAAATACGCAAAAAAAACGTTCCTTGAAAAAAACTTCTTTGAAAGAGAAATTGAGTATGATTTTAGAGTTCATACTCATAGGGACCCAAAATTAATCTAGAAAACACTTTTTCTCGCAACTTAATTTGTCTTGTAAAGTAGCGTAATCTTATTTAAGACCAAAAGAGATATGTGAAAAACAGAACAATTTTCACTCGGTGCTTAATAACATCAACAGTTCTTATCGGATTTTCGTGATCTTAGGCTTAAAATTTACGCGAGTAGTTTGTCTGTCGAATAAGATTTTAAAAGATTTTTTTAGCTGAATTATTTTTTTATGAAAAATCAACGAAAAACGAGTAGTTTTACAAAAAAATAACTTTTTTTGACTTTGGTTGCTATTTATTCTAAGTTGTTGATATTTATTCCAAACATATTATATATTTTGGCATGGGCACATATTACACTGAGATATTGACCAATAACTGCAAAAGTGCTCAAAAACACGTTTTTGAAAAAATCTCAAAAACGATTCTTTGAAAAGAAAAATGAATATGATTTTCATGTTCAGTGACCCAAAATTGACTAAGAAAACACTTTTTTTTCTAAACTTCATGCAATCATCCCAAAATTTGTAAACTAGTGTTATGTGCATTCAGTTGCATCGCGGAGTACTGAAAATTTTCAGTACCGCTTAAAAATTTCGTTTTTCTAAAATTGCGCGATTTCTTTTTAAACCACCTATCACGTGAATAATTTGGACCTTTTAAAAGGCATTCTGAGCACGAACGTGGTCATTTATAATTTCAAAGGAAAGTGTCATTGTTTGGCATCTCTCCTCTACAACTGGGATAGATGCCGCAATACAACTAGATGACTGAGGATGTTTAGCTAAAATGTATTTTATTGGCATCGAAATGCCATTAAATGATCCTATGTGTCAGGTATCTGTCTTATATAATAGTTAATTTGGAGTATCTTTGTCAAAGATGCTATTTATCAATACATATATTTAAGCAGGCGATATATGGCTAAGTAGGGGAAAGTAGTCGGTTGCCGGCACTAGTCGGTTGTCGGCACCCCTACGTAATTTTGACAGAAAGTAGATATGGACATTCAGATAAATATCATTTATGTGTTATATTAGCGCGATCTTTTTGTACCCATTGCAGAAGCAAACGGACTCAAATCATCTGTTCTACAACCAATATCATTTTTGAACAAGTGACACTCTACTTAAAGGTTTTTTTGATGATTTGCTTAGAGTTAGAGAAAGAACTAAATCGATCGCAAAAGAATGCGCATTGAATATTTACGATGTGAATTCCATTTTGTGATTCAACATTGAATGGTACTGAAAAGTTAGCCACATTTTTTTGTTCAGTTTTCAAAAAGGTTACTAAAATCGGTTGTCGGCATCCAAACATGGTCGGTTGTCGGCACCCCATTTTTTGTGGCAAATGCAGAGGTCTCGATAACCTAATCAATACGGGTATTTTTGGTACGGGTTTTACGAATAGATACCAGCGATCGATCTTTGACACCATTCTGAAACCCAGGAAGGCGACTTCCGGTTTAGCGTTTTACATTTACATAAAAAAACCCACCTGGTCGTGTTTTCACCGCAGGGTTGTCCTGTATATACCAGATTGTCACGACCAAAAAAGTAGGTGGGGGGTGTAACGGGGTTACCCTGCAGAAACCTCCCTCTTTGGCTTCTATCTGATTTGTCTGAAGCATTGGTAAAAAATGGGCTGCCTGAAGCTCACTCAATTGTAGTGAATGCGATCAGTCAGTGCATTAGCAGTGCGTAATATTCGCAGCAGTTTTTCACATACACAGATTGTGGTTCTGATGAAGAATGATGTTAAAAATGCCTTTGATGGTTGTTGAAATGAATTTCTTTTTCCCTTTGAACCTTCGATGATTTTCATTCAAATTTTTTTCCATTTTTCGTAAATTTTCTTAGGGTTCCGACAACCGACCACATTTTTCAAAATGGTAAAAAATTATCATTTTACGAAATTGTTAATAAATTTTTTCATGTTGACAGAATAAATTAAATTCTTTCAACAGTTATTAGCTAATGCCTCTAGCTTTCCATTGGTATGCATATTCCCATATATTGAACAATTGGAGTAATGTTGTGAGCCACAAACAAAAGTGTGCAGACAACCGAACAACAAAAACTAACAATTTAATAAAATGATTAAAGTAAATAGAAAAACTAATATGAATAAATGCAAAAAAATAATAAGATAAATATGAATAATATGGGTAAAATTAACCACTTCATGCCCTATAATTTTCTCGCGCATATATAGGATCCCAAAACTTTTTTTCTTAAAAGTGTTATAGTAAAGAAACACGAAAAACTTGTTTTGATCAAGATAAATGCTTCTCTAGCAGTGTTAGAAGATGCTGAATTTTTACATACCAATCCTTAATACACATCTCCTGCAAAATTTTCAATAGTTTCAATGGGCAGAAAAGGTAGTCGAAAGCGGTCGAAATTGATAAGATTTATCAGTCTTAAAAATATTTGAAGGCAACGAAGACATATCAAAATATAATTTTTCACCGATAACTGAAAATGTCTCTGGCAGCATTGCTCCAGTGGAATCCAATCAGAACAATTGCAATAAATTCAGTTCTACGTATATTTCTTGTAACTATTAGCGCTCAAATAAACGGTGATAGTCAGCTATTTGATAGCTATTTGAAAACGTTTTCTATTGAATGGCCTAATACACAGACAGAACGTTATTAACCCTAGAACGTTGCACTGGGCTACAAATGTACCACCCTTTACCTTTAGCGTTACCTTCTAAAGAGGAAGTGTTTTTTGTTTGGATGGTTTAACTCTAATGATGCGTTTAAAAATCAGCTAGGGAAATTTCGGGATAGAATCCGCACATTTCCCAACATAAATCCTGCATCAAAGTGAATAAAATAATATATGGTTAAATCATTTTTATCAATTGTGATAAGTATTTAAAATACACTGATATGTTCTTTGTCATAAAAAAAGCATCCTACTACAATGCATTTTAAATATTAGGTATGTGTTCCATGCTGACATTTCAGACTTTACCTGTTTTTCGTCGGCTGCATCGCTGTCTCCCCGTAATTCACCTATCGATGGTCGTTTGTTTTTTCGCGTTGATGTTCGGTAGTGATCCAGCCGCGGAAGTGGATCCCTGAAATCGAATATTCACTATAAGATGGCGTTTTTTATGTCGTCGTGCGAAAAATAAGACGATGTAAATTCACATACTAATTGTTTGGTTGATTAGCGTAGTGCTATCTATCACTTCGTTTTCCGCTGAGTAACACAATAGGTCGCTAATATCATAGTATAACAGACACACATATAATCACATACATAATACTTTCTAGCATATCTACAAATCACCATGCGGCATCATCATCACCACAATCATTATCATCGCCTGTGCACTATTCCAAAAAACCAACATAGTTTACCTCGTTATTCCCATTATGCTGACACGTCGATGGGCAGGTGAATCGATGCCATCGTTGCTATTGTGGTTATTTAGCTCGGTTACGGTCACCCGAACCGAATCATCGAGCTGCCGGAATGTGGTTGGAACTGGACTTTTCCGACCGTGACCATTCACCGGTAGCATTGTCTGTACGGTAAACCGATTGTGTACCATTGTGCCAGATTAAACGATAATTAGATTAGGATCAATGTTTTTGTTCCACTCAACCGCCGATCAGTGTTTGCCAAAGCCACTATCGTTGCATATTTTATCGATATCACATGATCTTTTCCTATCACAGCCGGGGCAATCTGCTTCGATGCAGATTATCGGTACGATGTTTTTTGTGCACAAAATTCGGAGAATATACACTAACGAAAACCGAGCGCAATATAACCGCGTTGCCGCTCGGAATTGGAAAAACTGCAGACCGGGCGGTCAGGACGATCTCGCTTTTATACCTTATTCCAACTGGACCATTTTTTGATAGTTTAATCGACAGACCATGAGCGTGCAGCTGATCGGCTCTCTCGCGCCGGGTGCTAAAATATTCGAATCGATTTCGTGAAGCATACGCGAGAACCGCTTACATCGCGCCCTGTAGCAGGCAGATTACAGCGGTTTTGATGGATTCACATCAGTATAAACGTGTGCTCTTCTTCTTAGAATTTATCTGTTTACTAGCATCGATGGAATCTGGAGTATGGGTTGGCTGTTGCCCTCTGAGACACGCCACAGTCACGACCACTTGCATAAGTATTTCGAAAATCTTCGGTTGTGTTAATTGCTGTTTTTTTTATTTATGCGGGTGTATTTAAAAAAATCAATCTACTCCTACATTGTATTCAGAGCATTGAATGGAAGAAATTGAGTTCACCTATTGGCGGATTTTTGGGATGCAGTTTTGTTATTATTGTCTGAACAAATTTTTCGTTCTTTCCTATCCGTTTAAATATTTCATTCTGGTGAATGTTATCAAATGTTTATTTCATTTAATGTGACCGGGCGAAAGCCCCCAATAAACAAAATTACAAATTAATGTGACCATTGAATACTGTAATTTGAATGATTTGTCTACGAGTTTACCGTTGTTAGAAACAAACTATTTTGACATACACAGAGCCAATATACAAAATTGAATTTCGAATTTATATTGTCATACAGTAAAGATTGGAAAATATTCGAACAAAATCCCAAAAGTTGGTAAAATTTTATGAAAATTCTACCTTAGAGTAGTGATTGCTGTATCCATATTTTATGAGTTTTTGCTTTTCTCGTTGAGTCAGCACGCTATCCAACCCTCGTTGCGTAACCGGTCGCCAACGTTGGAACCCGTCGAAACGCGAACCGATCCGGAGATGCCGAAACGTGACTCACATCCTTTCACAGCCACCCTCGCAGGATTTTTAACCAACGTGAAGTTGCTTGTTGGTGTTGTTAATTGAGTGCTCGGTTCTACGCTGCGCTTGAGCTCCGGCAGAATTAGTGTATCTGTCTTTGGCTTATAGTTGTCCTTTGGCCCGTTGGCCCCTTGGCTCCCCTGTGTACGTGGAGTCAGCACACTATTCAACCCTCACTGCGTAACCGGTCGACCTCAGGACCGTCGCCACCGTCGGAACTCGTCGAACTTTTGGAAAGACCTGGGGTCTCAAACCTAAATACTGTCAATGCTGTCATACGGATGCCTTGTGTGGTGGCAGAGGGGAGAGGTGATGACAATCCAGTCAAAGCTAAACCATCTGCAAAGAATGGCGCTCATGGCGTTGAGTGGTGCTTTCATCACAACTCCGACTGCTGCTCTTGAGGCACTTCTAAATATCAAACCATTACACATACACCCCAAACAAGAAGCGCTATCATGTGCATACAGATTGTGGTCACAAATGGTTACATGGGGTGAAGATATTCTTGCTCCATGCAATATTACACTCACATGTAGTTTTTCTTACAGGATATTCCATGTGAAGATTCCCTCTCGAGAGGAGTGGTTGTCTGACTATATGAAGAGACAACAACAAACGCAAGTGGTCTGTTACACTGACGGTTTTCTGATGGAAGGACGTGTTGGTGCTGGTGTCTACAGTCGTGAAATAAGATTGGAACAATCTCACTCGCTAGGTAGATACTGTACTGTATTACAAGCAGAAATATTCGCGATTATGTGCGGGGTACAATCGGCCCTTCAGCAGAGCTTGTCCGGCAAAGTTATAAACTTATGCTCCGATAGTCAGGCTGCAATCAAGGCCCTTAGCTCAGACAAATCACAGTCCAAGCTGATGATCACGTGCCGAACCCAAATCGAATAACTAAGCATTGTCAACACTATCGTGTCTGGGTACCCGGACATTCCAGTATCACTGGAAATGAATGGGCTGACGAATTGGCAAGGGCAGGTGCAGTTATTGACTTCGTTGGTGCTGAGCCCGCCCTGCCAATGTCGACAAGTAAGGGAAAAAAATATGGTCTTGGGTTTTGTCCGACCACCGTAGTTATTGGAGAAATCTACAAACGTGTCGCCAAACAAGGGCGTTTCTAATCGTGCCCAGTGATTTCAAAAAATATCCTGCATATTTCGAAACTCCACTGCGGCATGCATACCTAGACTTTAACCAGCCACTGCAAACTCAATTATGACATGGCAACTATTCAGCGCGCTGAGTTTTTTTCATGTAATCTTTGTGAATCCGACTATGAAACCTCTTATCAGCTGATATGCAATTGCCCAGCAGTAGCACAATTGCGAATTCGAGTTTTCGGCCGTTTTTACATAGACGAAACCGTGTTTGGACGACTGAATCTTAGAGATATACTAAAGTTTCTTATCCAATGTGGTAAAGAGCTTTATACTTACTTGCAGGCGAACTTGAAAATTTAATTTACCTGATGTTCGTTTTCGTGATGTTATTTTTTCTTCCCATCCAATTCTACTTCCTCCCTCCTTTTCTTTCCTCTTGCTCAGGAAATGATGAGATGACACGGCAAGGTACAAATCACCGACTACATACGGGGAAAGCAATTGTAGCAATAAGGCCCGCTGTGGAAAATGCGGGGAGAATCATCTAGACGATTCGTGCAGTAAAAAAGCCGAAAAGTGTCCTTACTATGCAGAGAGTCTGCAACTCATCGAACGAGGTCACGGATTTGATCACTGTTCTACAGAGGAATTGCAGAAGTATCATCCCGCAAATCGATTCCTTCAAAATTTTAATAAATAGTTTAAGTTGCGATGCATTTGTATTATGTGAAACTTGGTTAACTTCTGATATAGATCTCAACTTCCACGACTTTAATATAATTCGCCTGGATCGAGACACCCCCTATGGAGGAGTGCTTTTGGGGATCAAAAAGTGCTATTCCTTCTACAGAATTAACTTTCCCTCGATAACAGGTATTGAAGTTGTCGCTTGCCAAGTAACAACTAAAGGCAAAGGCCTTTGCATAGCTTTTATATATTTCCCCCGCAACACTGTGGTTGGGCACCGACAGGTACAAGACATCTTAGAATCCATACCCACACCACGACATGTTTTCGGAGACTTTAACTCTCACGGTAAATCATGGGGTTGCCTCTATGATGATAACCGGTCTTCCTTAATCCACGATCTTTGCGATAATTTCAATTTGACAATTTTAAACACGGGTGAAATGATACGGATTCTTGCTCCTCCAGCGCGCCCGAGCGCCTTAGACTTGTCCCTCTGCTCAACATCGCTGCGGTTAAATTGCACGTGGAAGGTAATCCCTGATCCCCACGGCAGCGACCATCTGCCGATCGTAGTCTCAATGAAGGCCATTGAAATCAATAAATTTTTCATATGAACTCACACGGAATATCGATCGGAAGAGCTATGCTGCCGCGATATCCGACAACATCGAAGCTACCCAAGAACTTCCTCCTAAGGAAGAGTACAGCTTTTTGGCTGGTTTGATTCTCGACAGCGCGAATCAAGCTCAGACTAAGCCAGTACCCGCGCCGTGTGAAAAACATACAAAAACGTTCTCCTAGTTCGTGGTGGGACAAATAGTGCTCAGACGTGTACGCGGAGAAGGCTGCCGCATATAAGACCTTCCGGGACGACGGGCTACCCGCTAGCTATCAATAAGCGACGTTAGAAACGTGAATGAAGAGTTTGATGAAAGCCAAGAAACGTAGTTACTGGCGTCGGTTCGTTGACGGACTAACGAGGGCGTGGAATATCAAACCGTTCGATACTCGATTTCGCCAAGAAGGTATGTCTTGATTCCGCCCCGGTACATAAGATCTACCGCGCCGCGTCCCCCCACGATAGCGCGAAAAAACACCTTTTTTGATGCTGGAGTTCTTACTTGCTCTCTTGTCGTGTAACAATAAAGCTCCAGGGCCAGACAGAATCAAATTCAACTTGTTGAAGAATCTGCCAGACTCTGCCAAGAGACGTTTGTTGAATTTATTTAATAAGTTTCTTGAGGATAATATTATCCCACCCGATTGGAGACAAGTAAAGATCATCGCAATCCAAAAACCAGTAAAACCAGACTCCGACCACAATTCGTATCGACCGATCGCTATGCTGCCCTGTATCCGGAAGTTGTTCGAGAAAATGATCCTGTCCCGCCTCGACAATTGGGTTGAAGTAAATGGCTTACTGCCAGTTACACAATTTGGCTTTCGCAAAGACAAAGGGACGAACGATTGTCTTGCGTTGCTCTCAACTGAAATTCAAATGGCCTATGCTAGCAAAGAGCAGATAGCATCAATGTTCTTAGATATAAAGGGGGCTTTTGATTCAGTTTCTATCAACATTCTTTCAGAGAAGCTGCGCCAGCAGCTTTAAACGACTTTAAACAACTTTTTACTAAACTTGTTGTCCGAAAAGCACATGCATTTTTCGCATGGCGTTTTATCGACATCACGAAGTAGTTACAAGGGTCTACCCCAGGGCTCATGTCTGAGCCTTCTGTTATACAATTTCTATGTCAACGACATTGATGAATGTCTTGACAATTCTTGCACGTTAAGGCGATTTGCAGACGATGGCGTGATTTCTGTAACAGAACCCACAGCTGTCAATTTGCAAAGACCGTTACAAAATACCTTGGGCCAGCGGTTCTCAACCTTTTTCGTTCCACGGACCCCTTCGTGATTGTTCAGGGTTGCTGTGGACCCCCGCGGCTTAACATTCATTTTGTGTACCATAGAAATATTATTTTCAGTCTGTTACAAAAAAGGCCCTTTCGAGATAAATAATTTTCTTCGCGGACCCCTGGTAGCTACTTCGCGGTCCCCTGGGGGTCCGCGGACCCTAGGTTGAGAATCGCGCTTTGGACAATTTGTCTACTTGGGCTATTAAGTAGGTATCGAATTCTCCATGGAGAAAACTGAGCTAGTTGTATTTTCTAGAAAGCGTGAACCAGCACAATTACAGCTTCTATTAATTGGTCAAACTATAGCTAAGGTCTTCACAGTGAAATATCTAGGGGTCTGGTGGTGAAGTACTTGGGGATGCCACATTAGGTATCTGAAACAGAAATGTCAACAAAGGATCAACTTTCTTCGTACAATAACCGGAACATGGCGAGGTGCCCACCAAGGAGACCTAATTAGGTTGTATCAAACAACGATACTGTCGGTAATGGAATACAGATGCTTCTGCTTTCGCTCCGCCCACGAACATACATTTCATAAAACTCGAAAGAATTCAGTATCGTTGTTTGCGTATCGCCTTGGGGTGCATGCAGTCGACCCATACTATGAGTCTCGAAGTCCTGTCGAGCGTTCTCCCGCTGAAAACTCTATATTGGGAACTCTCATATTGATTACTCATTCGATGCGATATCTTGAACCTGGTGGTGGTTGAAAATTTCGAAAGGTTTGTTGAGCTTAATTCTCAGACCCGTTTCATGTCCCTGTTCTTTGACTACATGGCGCAGAATATTAATCCTTCTTCTTACAATCCTAACCGTGTGCATTTCATAAATACTTCTGAATCTACTGTTTTCTTCTACACATTCAAGAAAGACGAGATTTGTGGAATTCCGGACCACATACGCCCACAAGATGTTCCAAACATTTTTTATAATGAATTCCGCGAAGTCGACTGCTCTAAGATGTTTTATACTACGGATCAAACCTCGAAGGGTCCACTGGCTACGGTATTTTCAATCAAAAGTTCACCGCCTTCTACAAACTTAGTGACCCTGCTTCTGGTTACCCCGCATAACTAGCTGATATTCAGAATACCCTTGAAGTCATTGACACATTACCCGCAGACCATTACTTCATCGATTCGGATAGCCTCAGTTCCATTGACGCTATTCGCTCGATGAAACATGGAAAGCACTCCTCGTATTTTTTGGGGAAAATACGGGAGCTACTGCGTGCTTTATCTAACAAATCTTTTCAGATTACCTTGGTGTGGGTTCCTTCTCATTGCTCTATTCCGGGCAATAAGAAGGCGGACTCCTTAGCTAAGGTGGGTCCCTAGAAGGTGACGTTTATGAAAGACCAATTTTCTTCAGCAAATTTTTCAGTGCCCTCGAGAGTTGGCAAAACTCGTGGAGCAATAGGGAGCTAGGAAGGTGGCTACATTCGATAGTCCCCTAGGTATCGACGAAACCTTGGTTCAAGGGGATGGATGTGGGTCGTGACTTCATTCGTGTGATGTTCGACTCATGGCAAACTATTACACGCTCGATGCACATCTCCGGCGTATTGGGCTCGTGGATAGTGGTATCTGCGCTAGTGGCGACGGCTATCACGACATCGAGCACATTGTCTGGGCGTGCACCGAGTACAGTTCTGCCAGGTCTCGGCTAATGGATACCCAGCGGGCCCGAGGAAGACCAACCATCGGTTCGAGATGTGCTGGAAAGCCGCGATCTCCTCTATATGTCCCTCGTTTACACCTTTGTAAAAACCATCAATATACAAATTTAACTGCCCCTTCTTATTTCTTATCATTCTTAGAAACGCTCTCTTTCACCGGTACCGTATATCCCACGAAGGTTTGATGCGACTCCAAGGCGACACAAAACATCTCTGTCGAATGAGCCAACAAACACGGGACCTACAGCACGAATATCACACACGCAACTCGAAGTGTTGCCGATCCACATTCGAACCGTACTACGAAATCGAAACCTCTGCCGTCTTGAGGAGGACCACCCAGCGTCCCGGTACATGATTCTTTCTGATGAAGGCAACCCGAGTCTGTAATCTATGCCGTTGATCTTCCGATGCCTGAAACTGAAAGTGTATAATTTTCTCCCCCTATCATTTTTGTCCACCTTCTCTCCTCTGACTCTTATACATAGAAGTATAACCCCTCCGCCACAAATATCTTTCCGAAACATTTAGCTCTTCCTGTCTCTTCTAGTTTTAACTATTATAATACATAATCTCGTTGAAAATGCCCGACTCTACTACCACATAAAACTAACTCTAATTCATCTCCCCGAATCTTCACAAAATTCAATCACGCCCTTTAGTTATTCCTACTTTTAAGATAGTTGTAAATTTTTTGTTAAAAATTATTTGCTCCAATAATCTCCCTGCTTAAATGTCAAACCATATTGCCATAAAAACTAAATGACCCCCTAATCTTACGAAAATTAAATTACCCCCTTGTTAATATGTATAAGATAGCTATAAAATCTCCTTAGTTTCATTAAAAAAATGTAATCCCCTAGTTTAAAGTAATTTAAAATGTAAAACAAAGCAAAACAAAATTGGCACCTTTAAGCTAACGCAAACGTGCCTTATCAAATTAACGTATTGAATAAAAAAATCGGATTTTCATATGAGGCTGACAAAATTGGTCAATAAGTTATTGTATTGATAACAAAAATCGCCAATCAGTGGAAATGAAAATGAGCATGATGACCGTACAATTCGTAGTTGGTAGTCCGTGATTCACCTAAACAAGCTAAATTGCACAGAAAATCAACGAATGGGGTTTGGGAGTAGCAATCCATCGTCAATGTGCAACTTTCGAGAGTTCTATACATTGGTAACGGCACCGGCTACGTCGGGAAGGAATAGAATCTTAATGTAACAAACCGTGTTATAGAGACTGTTTATACCTATGCATCTCGACGTTTATCACAGGAAAGAGTTTTTTAGTGGAACGGGTTCAAGAAATACACAAATCGGCTGCCGAGAGTTTATAATAGATTATTCGTTTTTTTTTAATTAATTCGGAAATGTTGCAAAAACTTTATAACTTCAACTTCGAACAACCGACTGTAGAAGGTGTTATTTAAGTTCAATTCAATCAATCGGTATGTGAACGATTTTACTATTCGTTGTTACTTTATTTCGGTGAAACACGACATTCCATGAATAATATAATGTAACGAAAAACGAATACCTTTACTGTTTCTTTATCCAAAAAACGCTTTTAATCCACCTAACAGTGTGATGAGACATTTCTTATAACTCTTATCACTCTCTTCGGATATTATATCGTTTGAGAACATTTAGAGCTAATGCTTCGTGATGTTTTTGATAACACATACTACATGGGATAGTGGCAGGGCTCAGAGAATTGCTCAAATCAGCATAGGACACCATCAGTGCTAGAAATCTCAAACCAAATCAATGGGAAGGCGAAAAAATGGCCCATAAAATAGACATACAAACGAATTATTGCTAATGCTCTGTTAATAAAATATCTAAATTCCTCAATCAATGCATTGTGGTGGGAAAACTGAATTTTCCTAAAGGGGTTATATATTGTACTGAGCCAAAAAAATCGATTTTTTTTATTGTTTTGAAGTTTATACTTTACTCAAATTTCCAACGCGACTGAGAACTAAGAAATCTACGCTTTTTCTTGAGAAGGGCGATACTAGCAGTGATACCATTCAAAGAAAATCAACAGTGAATATTTCCAGACTTGGTTTTATTTCCTATTTAGGAGCTATTGTGTTTTTTTTACATTTTTGATTGCATGATTCAGTGATCGAAACCCAAAACTTTATAAAGTATTTGAAATTAATAAATTAAAATTTGTTTTTGCTATTCAAATTGACAAAATGATAGTATTGTCCCTTTGGCGATTGTTTACCTTTTCAGTCCCACCTATCCGCATTGAAGTATCGCCCTTACGTTTTTTTACAATAACTAACGTTTTACACCACCGATTTCGTCCGGGTTTTTTCAATAGCGATCATTGTTACTATTTACAGCTGGTATCAGCTTAATTTTCCTAAAAAATACGAAAAAAACAGTTTCGCCCGAAAACTGCTAGCAAAAAAAGTATCGCTCTGTTTGTTTGCATGGAGCGTGGAGGGCGAAACTTTAAATAAACAAACAAAACACAGTTTCGCCCGTTGTATTTTTTGCTGTAGTTTAAGAAAGCAATATGGTAGAATCCAAATTTTTAGGTTAATTTGTTGCGTTTCAAAGCCCTCATTCGCATGTATGAAAAAAGCCTTATGTTTACAATTGTAAGTATCGCCCTTTTCACAAAAAAGCGTTGAAATGAAATCGCAGCTTCTGATATCACGCTATCTCTGAAGTGCATGCGTGCATACTTCCAAATTTTACTTCGACATCGACTTTTTCTAAAGGTGACTTCCTTGATTTGGTCACTATTTATTAAAAAATCGCGGTTAAATATAAAATAAAACTATTAAAAAATTTAAAATAGTTTATAATTTTCACAAACTTATTAGGAAAAATTGCTTTCGTAATATTGTGTAGGAAAAAAGCTGAAAATTTAAGTTTTTCTTTTTCTGCAACGTATAAACCCTTAAGTATACCAATTAATTGGTATACGAATTGGAATAGGTTCGCCAAATTTTGGAAGAAGTCTATAGTCCCTTGAAAACTACCTAAAAATTGTTGTAGTTCGAAGCAATAAAAAATCCCCAAAAATAAAATGCACCTATTAATGTGAAACACAGTGAATAATACATACAATAAAGACCCATTTTTATCAATCTCATGGTGTATTTTAGGCTGACAAAATGGGGACATTGACTAAATCGGGCTTTTTTTTCTTTATAATAAACTGAAGCTGTTAAAATATTCTTCCCGTCCCTTGATGTAGTCTGATAACTATTTCTGATTATGATGAACTTTTTATTTTTGCGTATTTCCATCTTCATGATAAGGAAATCATGCTCAAGAAAGGATTTACTCGAATTCAGTCTTGTTCGTCTGCTAGAGCCCATCAAACATATGTTCATATTTGGCTGATAAAATCGGGGTTTCAATGTATTATAATAGATATTCAGCATTCGAAGAAGTTTCTTGTGAACGAGTGTAGAACGACTTTGTTTCTACTTACTTGAAGTCAGCGGCGTAGCCAGAAATTCGGTTTGGTGAGTGTTTGGTGAAAATCGATCTTACTGTCCAAACGGCATAATTCCGAAACCATAATTTTTGAAGTTTTAAAATTATGCAGAATTATTTTTCAGACAATAGTAACAGAGTTCGTGTCTTTAGCGAATTTGTTGAGTCTTTATTGTGGTCATGAATGTTAACCTGAGAAAATTCACCATAAATACTTCTTGGACGATATACCGTCAGAATTATTTTATCAAATGAAGCGCTGTTTAACGATTGTAAAACTCATCGAAAATACTAAACCTCCGAGATTGGCGGTTTCAGAATGATGCTATCCTTAAATTACCGTTTTTGAGCATTTGACCTATACATATAATTGGCCATACAACAAAAATCAAATGCTCATCAAAATCGATCAGGACCTGCTAGAGTCGCATGGAAATCGTCATTTTTCATAAATTTCTCTCTACATTCGGAAAGCGTTATCCTTGTTATTAATCATATTACGTTTTCGTCTCAACTCGACGCATTCCCAAAATAAAAACCTGTTTTAATCCACCTAGTGGTGCTATTGTGCTTTTCTCATTTGTCCAGACTACGATTTCATGGCTGGTTATGTTCAATACAATGGTGGAAATGAATAGTACATGTTCAGTACGATTTGCACATACATACAATGGATCAACAGCCACGATCTTGAGATACTATGTGATACTGAAACCTCGCTTGAAACCAGCGGCGGATCATGGAGAAAGATCCGGGAGGTCCGGGTCCTGCCGAAAATTTTCAACTTGTTAAGAAATTTTAAACTAGTTTTAATTTTAAAGTAGCAAACGCTCACTGCATACTCGCTCCGGGCTGGTATGATTGACGATTTTTAGAGTGATTGCATAACCTTTCTATATGAGAAATGCAAAAATGTGCAAAAGTCCAAAAAAGTCAATTTTTGTCAAACATTATTTTTTTCGAGTTTACATCAAATCTCAATGTTTCATGCATTTTAAAGTCCTTTGGCATCAAAAATACAAATTTGATTTTGCAAATGTTTCATTTCAGTTTATATAGGAATTTGATGTGTGATTGCACTCTTCAACTCGTAACTCTGGAACCGGAAGTCCAATCAATACCTTTGTACCTTTAATGTGAGACTAACTTTGTGCAAATCGGTCCAGCCATCTCTGAGAAACCGAGGTCACATTTTTTTCCATATACACATATACACACACATACATACACACAGACATTTTCCGATCTCGACGAACTGAGTCGATTGGCATATGACACTTCGCCCTCCGGGTCGGGATTAGATTGACGAATTTTAGAGTGTATGAGAAAGGCAAAAACATTTTTAGCAAATGTTGAAAGTTGTGCATTTTTTGGTGAGCAGTTCTATGTTTCATAGACATTAAATCAATTTTAACTTCGCTTCCTATTAAATAAAGACCCTTATTACAGTACATCTCTACAAAAGCGAGCTCAATTTGAAAAGAAATCTGAGGATTATGATTGATTACAGAACTCTGGAATTTTCTATTGGAATGTTTTCAGGCAGGAATTTGATATTGATGCTATTAGACAACTGTGAAATCAAGACCAATAGATCAGTTACATATCAGGACCCCATTGCGACAATTTATCAAAAGTCCTCATGATGTTTACAACAACAGGTTATCAATCTACGGATCAGATAATTGTTATTGTAATATTGAATTAAATCAGTCTGCATCAATAAATTTTCAACTTCAATCCATTATTTTTTTATGGTTGTGGTGAGGGGGGGGGAGAAGGGTTGTATGGTGTTAAACCCCAAAACCTTCTCTTGGCTACGCCGTTGCTTGGAATTATTTATTTCGCTTTTCATGTTCCGATATGTTCCAGATCGATCCGATGGTTATAAGTTAGAAAAATTGCAGTCAGAAGGTTCGTTCAAATGAACATTTTTGCACTGATAAGTTATCAAGTTCCTTCCAGACAACTTGGAAGTGTTCGGTGATTATTTCTAGCGGTTGTAGATAGAAAAATGAAATACAAAATTCGTTTTATCGTAATGATGTTTGGCTTATTTCAATGGATTATTACTATATTGAACAATGAATAGGCGACAAAAGGTAATCCACAAACAACAAGCCATAACTTTTAAAGTATTCAAAATAGATATTTGAAGTTTTCAGTAAAGTTATTTGCAAAAGCAAGAGCTACAAATTTGCTGAAGGCATCATTTCGATATAATCACTTCCAAGAAAATTTATGAAAATATCTCACTCATAGGGAGATTAATCAGCAAAAGCACTATACCAAAAGAAAGGGCATATTGCCTCCATTAAATTCTCCGAAGATACTATTGACCTAAAATAAGCCGTTTTGGCGTTAATAATAGATTACATGTTTTTGGTCATATTTCTGGCAATGGGAAATGATAAAAATCTTTCGTCCGCATTTAATGTTAAATATCTCTTTTGATAATAGTCCGATTTCAACAATCTATAGCTTGTTCGAAAGGTGTTCGTTAAAGCTGTCTAAAAACATATAAATTGTTAATCTATATTGTCAATTTCGGCAGATAATTCAAAAAAACTGCAAAAAACGCCATTTTTACGCATTCAAACATTCATATCTTGGAAACTAAACATCAGAATCAAAAACAAATTAATAGCGTTCATACTGTTTTTTAGTTCTTTCATTTAAAATTGGTTTGGATAAGATCGGTTCAGCCATTACTGAGAAACACGAATGAGAATTTGTCCGTTACATACACACACACAGACACACACACACACACACACACACACACACACACACACACACACACACACACACACACACAGACATTGTCCCAAATCGTCGAGCTGAGTCGATTGGTATATAAGACTCGGCCCTCCGGGCCTCGGAAAAAATCTTGAAAGTTTGAGCGAATTCTATACATTTCTTTTATAAGAAATGTAAAAAGAAAAATTACTAGTACATATATAATTGAAAATTTCGTAACATAAGTAATATTTATCATATATAATCTTCGATATATTTATAACAATAGAAACAACAACTAGGTATTGTTTTCGTTTTTCACTAATGATTGAAGAAGATGTCGATTCCAATATTCACGCGGGTTGTACTAACTAAAATGTATATTGAACGGTTTAAAATAAGCTAACTATATAATAATAATAAACACCAATGTACCTGAAACAACCGATTTTGTATGTCGAACATAAAACCGATGACACAGTTATTCCTAAAACAAGATTGGAAACAATGAGAACAAAAAAGAAACTAATTTACTTATTTTATATAATAATATGATACAGTCAAAAATTCAGAATATTTAAGGAATGAAAACTGATTTCCTGCTTTTGTCACCTTTTATGACAATAAATAGCATAACAACATTATTATAATCATAATGAAATATGTATAACATGGTTATTAATAATATAGTGCATGTACTCCTTAAAAGTATATGAGAGTACACAATATAACAATTATTATAATCAAGATGAATTATTTTTATAATCGCAGTAAAACAATAAACATAAATTTTTCCTGCAGATAAGACTGCCGCAAAATGGTAACTGGTTTGTGATCCTTCTCGCGAATTTTTTACATGAGTTAATAGCCATCATTAAACCTAGACAAGACCATGCGTATTCCCCACATACATATGCACTAGTGCCGTAGTTCGTCAAATCAACACAAAACGAACAAAAAAAAATAACTTGCTCAGTCCAACTCGATTCGATTCACCCGGTGGATACGTTTTCACTTACAATGCGATCAAACCAACGATCATTTTGAATTCCTTACGACAAAAAATGTGCAATTTTGAAAATAATAAAATGAAGACTACTACTTATCTGCAATAATACAGGATCAAAAAAAATGGTTGCACAACCAAAGTGGTTTATTTTCAAAGATACCACTGTGGACGAATCACTCAATAAATATAGATGATAAGGGAAGCGGATGAAGATAGCGACCACTGCCAGGAATTCAGCGGGATTGAAAATTAAAAAGAATAAAAAAAAGCAAGATAGTGGTTATTTATGATGTGCCTTTAAGTGCCGAATTGAATGGCGTAATTTGATCTTGTATAGAATGTCTCGTTCTCAAGCTATGCACTTTTCAAGTGCAGAAAAGTGAAATAAATGCTCAGATTTTTGCGGTCACATTTCGAAATTGTCTACTTTGGAGGTTTTTTGTTTTCGAGGAAGTTTTATAACATAACCTAGCGCATTTTCTGAACATTTACTATGAAGATCTAATTCTCCAACGAAATTATTTATTTGTGTCTTCAGTAAAGTTGTTGAAAATTATAACAGCTTTATCGAGGACATGAACTCTATTTATGTATGAATCAATATTTACAAAAATATTTCAGTCCAATTTTTCTTGAAATATATATTTTTTTGAATTAGCGTTTCGACTTCGTCACATCAGAATCTGCCACCAACTTTGTGACAGGACTAGGATAGAGCCGTATTGACGCTAGCTCCAAAAAAGTCAAAACACTATTTGTGTTTCTGAGCAAACCCCTAGTCCTGCGTGATGTTCCCCAAGAAAAGGAGTTCTGATTATGCTGATGAGAATTAAGGAAGCCAAAACTTGGTTTGGCTTAGCAAGCTAATGCAATATGAACTATGCTGTATTTCTCCTTAGTACAGGAGACTTAGGTAAAAACCATTTTACCGAGATTTTTTTTAAACAACTTTGGCTCATTAAGGGGAGCGTCTGGTGTAAAGTGCTCAAAACGAAAGATATTTTGTTTTATGATTTTGAATGCAAGGCAACAATAGATCTTTAGTGTAATGTTAGGTTGCGAGCGTTCTAAGAGTAGACGTCCAACCATTTTTAAGTCGAGGAGCGCCGCTTCGAACACGATAACTCTTGATAAAATTGTCTGATATGAGAAATTCAAAAAGTTTTGTAAAGCTTAGGCTTGTAGTTTGTCAATGAACCATAGAAAAAAGTTCGATTTTCGGAAAATGGCTTCTTGAAAACCGAAAAGTCTCATATTTTACTGTAAAATTTGCTTATTTTTATTCAAAATAATAGGGAGAAAAAAAATTTTATTCAGTTTTCTGTAGTTCATCGACAGGCTACTCGTATTGGGCATTCTCGTAAAAAAAATCAAGTCAATTCGTTGATTAGTTTTTGAGTTATCGTGTTCGCCAATTTGAAAAAAATGAAAAAGCTGTTTCGAGAAAAAATGCTATTAACGTGGGAGTCTGCATTTCCGCGCCAAGAGGGCAGCAAATCGGTACCTTTTTGCCTTAATCTCGCAATATCTTTGGAAATAGACCAAAAATAAAAAACAAAAATGGTATCCAGTAAACTAGGATAATTACCGAAGACATTGGCGAAAAATTTATTTCAAATTTCCAATTACTTCCAAAGTGATCGGTAGTTTTAGTAGAGAAAATCGCGAAAATTTCGAATCCTTTATGATTCCACTCCCGAAAACCAAATTGCCTCTCCCATTTCTCTGCATTCTCTGGTTTCCACCCCACCAAAACCAGTGTTGTATCAACAAGGATTCCGTCCTATTCCTTCGTAGTATATTACAAGTTCATTTATGGATTATAACTGTTTGTAATCATGTGGATTACCAAAAGATGCAGAATGCGATTTTTGCATTGTTATGCGTCGAATAAAATACATTCAACGCTTGCAAATACATCTATTGATCGAGAATTTCTTTATTTGCGGAAGCGCACGCTACTACGCAGTTACACCACTGTTAGCGCGCCTGGGTCAACGTGCATGTGTATGTGAAAACCTCGGCTTCCTTGCTGCTACCTATAGCACGTGGATACATCTATAGCTATAGCAGCACGTGGATGATCGGAATAATGAGTGAAATGGACAACTGTTATTTCTAATTACCAAAATAATCTCTCATACTAGTTCCAAAAAGTTTCAAAGGTTCAGGTTTTCCATACTATCGCAACATATCAATTTGCGCCTGAGATATTGAGGCACCGGTTCTGTATTAGGAAGTTATTTGTCGTCTATATAAAGGCTAAAAGAGGACATCATTGTAATTTTTTCTGTATCTGTATTTTGCGGAGGCCATTGTCTGCGAAAATTTTCGGAAACTCAAATGTACATATTCGAATGAGCTTTTCTCGGAATATGTTTAGTACTGTAAACTAATATCTTAGCTGACATGTTGAAAACAGGCGCACAACTAATTCGGGATCCTGCGACTATAGCGAAAATGTTTTCTAATCTGAAATATAAAAAGTATTCGAATTGATCGAAAATGGAAGCGGTGATGTTTATTGAACAACTCAGGAAATCCTGAGATTGACTCTAAATTCAATTTTCTTGTGCGTATTCTAATATGTTCCAGTTTACGGAGTGTAAAGATATTCTTTCCCGACACTTTGCGCAATTGCACTTTGAGAAAAAAAAAAAAAAATTATGGGTTAAGCATGCGAATTCATGACAATACGTTTTTTTTTTTTAAAAATTGAGAACAATTTTACGTTCAATAAAACCAATTCAACCCGGCTACCATTTTGA